>NW_007731156.1:55716-72310 GCF_000696425.1 Galeopterus variegatus | reverse complement strand
CTTCCTCTTATTAGCTCTGTGATCTTGAGCAGTTGCTCTCTTTCTGTCTCTGGATTTGTAAAACAAGTAGCACAATACCTCCATTGCAGAGTTACCATGAGAATCTAGAGTTAATTTCTATAAAGTTTCTAATATATAGGAGGGACTTGATAAATAGCAAATGCATTGTGTTGTGAAATAGTTTGTAATCTATGTCACACTGTATAGCTACTAACTGCAGACCTCATCATGAGTATTTTTGCTTTTCTGAAAGATGGGCCAGTAAAGTCTTTCTCCCAACTCCCATTTGCAGCCCGCAGAAGCCGTTCCCAGTTACTGCTTCCCAGGATGCCGGCTGTATGTACCATGAACTTTGGAACTTAAAGGCCGCATAACATTTATTTTTCTCTTTATTTCAATTTTTTTATTGAAATTACATATATTTAATGTGTACAGTGTGATGTTTTGATATGCACATACATAATAAACTCATTATTACACTTAAGCTAATTGGCATATCCATCTCTTCCCATAGTTACTTTTTTGTGTGTGCAGTAAGATCACTTGAGATTGAGTCTCATAGCAAATTTCAAGTATACAATACTTGAACTATAGACCCCATGCTGTACATAAGAACTTTTTCACATAATTGAAACTTTGTACCCTTTGACCATCTCCCCAGTTCCTCCCCTCCCCCCTGGTGACTACCATTCGACTCTCTGATTCTATGGATTCGACTTTTTTAGATTCCACATAAGTGAGGTCTGTCTCCTCAAGGTAATTTGGAGACATGCCCACACCATGTCTGGGGCTCTCAACCGCACTTTGTGCGAATCCTGCCAGCTGAGCACAGCAGGGGCAGCGCATCGAGCAGCAGCCCCACACTTCACAGTTGGAGCTGCTTTCTTCCATGTGCAGAGGGGAGCACTTGACCAAAAGATAAATCCTGTTCAATAAGCGTGGCCTAACTCCACACGGGCCTTAGGTGTTGCTATGAATTCTCTGTCTGATAAGGAAAGATAAATCAAACACATAAAACTGAGATTAGAGCTGTAAATACAAAAATAAATGTTAATGTCTGTAGCAGGCCTGTGTGAAACCGTAGCAGGCCTGTGTGAAGTAAGCCCACCTATGGAAAGTGCTTGTTCCTGCGTGCTAGAGGGGCTCTTAAAGGGACGTGGAGTCACCCTCTTGGTATGAAGGTGTCGCTCACCACAAGGGAAAATAAAAATTGCCCCGCACTGACCTTGACCAGTGGCTGAAGGTATTATATTAGTTAGTTTTCTAAGGGCCCTGTTCAATTATAGGTGCTATCTAGGATAAGTTACACATTAAATAGCATCCTAGAGGCTGTGTAGGGTAAGTAACATATTAAATTTATCTTCCATAATATTTGTTTTTAAATGTTTATCAAATTAACTCTGGAAAATTCCACTAAGTTGAAATTTTCCTGGGAGCAGGAATTGTGCTTGCTTTCTGCATCCAATGAGTTGACATGACGCTGGGCAGCCGGGCAGAGAGCAGACATCAGTGAATGTTGGCTGAAGTGAATGGCAGTGATGGGACGTGGGAATAAAGGAAAGAAGGTCTGAGGAGGGCAGAGCTGAAGAGGCAGATGGGCAAGCACTGGCAGCAAAGAGAAGAAACTAGACATCTGAGGAGAAGGGGCACAGAAAGGTGGCCAGAGCAGCCCCACAGATAGACAACAGGCCTTCTATCACATGCATTTGGCAAGAATTATGCTGCTCCTTGGCACCAGCAAAGTGGAGATCAGGAAGCAATTGTGCAATACCACACACACACACACACACAAATGCTATGGAGAGGATAAATATTTGTCACCAGGTCCAGCTCTGGCATCTGCCTTGGATTTATTTTTAAATAAAGCAGATCTTATTAAAGTAATTAGCCTAGCTGTGAGAATTTTCCTCCTGATTCTGGAGTTCCCAAGATAATAGAGCACATGTTGAATAAAAAGATAACTCTAAGCCTCCATGTTTCTCTAGGGTCCTTTTTTAGTGCATGCTTATTGCCCAAATTCATAAGTGTTGAGCTAATGTAATGTTTTAATTGCTCTCGCTCCTCTGTATGCAGTGATAGAATGCAAGCCATAGCACTGATTAATTTCACATTTGGATTAAATGACATAAAAGTCCTTTCCATCTTTTATTTTAATCATGCAATACTTTTAGAGTATGTTTTCTTCAAATTTGGCTTAAAAATGAGGTGCTGATACTCATATTTTGATGAATAGTTTATAAATGTTTACCATGAGAAAAGTGATCAAATAAACTACAAGATATTTGCACTTTGGCCTCTTAGATAACTATTAAAAAAGATAATCAATGTGTATAAAGATAGTAGAAAGAGTTCCAAGACACACTGACAAACAAGGTGGTGGTAGAACAATATATATGGTATGATGTCCTTTATGTGAAAAAAACCTACGTGTTTGTAAATGTTTATATATGTGTGCAATTTTGTAGAAAGGAGATTGGAAGGATCACACCAAACTGTTAACTCTGGTTACTTCTGGAGAGAAGAGGAGTTAAGTATGAAAAGGGTCATCAGCATTTTGTTTAGGTCATTTTGTAAAATTTGAATCTTTTACAGTGAAATGCACTCATGTATTTGTTTGGTAATTTTTAAAAAACCATCTTGTATCTTATCTTCTTTGGGTTGAAAAATATAACATGTGCACAATTTTTACTTCCAAATAATAACCAGCATCTGTGAGTACCATGAGATGTCCAAAGAAGAAATAACATCAGGAAGAGAAGACAAGAGCAATTAAATATATTTCTATAGCTAGTTGTGCTGTTTTCACACACACACACACACACACACACACACACACATATGTACACACACCATTCTACTTCATTCAATCACTATCCAACCAATATTTATTGTGCGCCTACAGCTTGTCAGGTGCTGAGATAAATATACAGGTGCATACACACAAACATATCAACAGTGGGGAAAAGATGACTCTAAGAATGAATTGAGGTGCCACTAAGGTCTACCAAAGTTGTGGATATAGAAAGGAGCCCTCTTGTGTGGGAAGGAGATAAATTCTAAGATTTACACTGCAAACTCCACAGGAGGAAGATTTGGGTTGTCCTAGAGAGAAGTGAAAGGAATTAATCTTTATATTTTTACCTGTAAGACAACCGGCAAAGAGACTAGTTATGCAAAGAGATGCCAAGAAAGGAAAGAGCATTGATTCATTAGGTGTGTATGGCCCTACATCAAGAAGTTTAGAATTTGATTTTTAAGATACTTTTCAACTTTATCAAGCAAGAGATTGGCTTGAGTTTCAATTTTAAGGGAGAGATTCAATATTAGGAAGTCCTATTTGACTTAAAAGTTTTTGAACTTATTAAAATTAGCAGTAGTTTGGAAGTAGACATTTTTGCAAGTTCTGGGCTGGCAGCGTCAGTGCTGGGCCCCAGCCTCCACACGTTCAAGACTGAGTCAGACTGACCAGGATGAACAGGGCTAACCCCTCTCACATTCAAGTCGACACCATTCTTTACACAGATAAAGGATTTTTGTAAGTGTTCTAGCACATGTTCTTCACAGCTACATTATGAGATAACAGGTATCATTTATCAAGGGCCCAATATGTGTCTATACCATACTTTACGTAGACTTTCACTTAATCTTCAAAATCACCTGCAAGTTTTTTTATCACCACGTTATAATGGAGGAAACTGGGGACCCAGAAGGGTTAGGTCAACTGCCAGTGTCACCACATTCATCTAATTTTGAAATCAGTGCACTGTCCCCTAAATGAAGAGGAAGAAGAAGAGGAAAAGCAATGAAAAGTGGAAGCAGAGGAAGGATGGAGGGGAGGAAGGGAGGGAGGACAGGAGGAGAAGGGAGAAAGGAAGAAAGGGAAGGAAGGAAGGAAGGAAGGAAAGAAACACTATTAACAATTATATTGTTTTACACTTTTTTTTTCCTTTTTATCTTTTTTACTGACCGGTAACGGGATCACAACCCTCGGTGTTGCGCCCGCACCGGGGACCAGCAACAGGATCGCAACCCTCGGTGTTGCGCCCGCACCGCACTCAACCAGTGAGCGGGAACCAGTCTCCACGTGGGATCCAAACCCTCGGTGGGAGCGCCACCACGCTCCCAGGTGGCGCACTCTCCAGTGCACCACCGGGCCAGCCCTTGTTTTACACTTTTAAAATTAAGGACTGGAGAGGTTATAGTTGAGTTTTCCAAGGTCACAACTAGTAAGTGACACAACCCAAAACAAAGCTCACATCCTCTCAGTACCTCTCCCACCATGCCACTGCTGGCTCTCCAATGTCAGGAAATAGCTAAATCATGATAAACCTAACAATTCATTATGTGCTCATTTTACATCTGTATATTTTCACTAAACCCATACTGGAAGGGTGGAACACTGATTCAAAAAGATATTTTTGAATCTCTCCTTTATAGAAATAGTTTTCTCCATCAACTTATGATGCAAAAGTGAACAAACAATGTATTATACATTCAAATTACACAGAGCAATAAATAATTCTCCAAGGAAATAAGCAATGATTTCCAAAAATTCAATTGACATCCCCAATTAGATCTACATAAAAAGATCAGCCAATTAACTCTGCCAACAGCTCTTTCTATTTTGCTATTCTCACTTGCATTCTAAAATTTTGTTTATATAATTACTTTGGAACCATAGGGGAAGTAAGCCCATTTCTATCTTTTCGGGAATAATTGTCTTGTTCAAAGGGCAGCAATTCTATCCATGAATATGAAAAAGATGCAAAAGAAGAATAGCCAATAATTCCTTATACTATGAGAGAAAATTGCTTCAGGTTGCAAGAGAAAGGAAAGGTTAGGAAGATTAACTAAAAATACTATAATCACTTTATTTGGGTAAATGTCAAAGTAAAAGGAAATAGAATTAGTCTGTCTTTTCCTTCCAAAGCAATTGCCCACAGAGCTGAGTGGAGGAATATTCTGCCATGTGATGGGTTCTTTATGTGGAAATGCAGGAATGCTCATCCTTCAAAATTGAGGAAAGGAAGGGCCGGCCCGGTGGCGCACTGCTACAGTGTGCCGCTTGGGAAGCGCGGTGGCGCTCCCGCTGAGGTTTCGGATCCCACATACAGACTGGCCGCTCACTGGCTGAGCGAGGTGCGGGGGCAACACCCAGGGTTGCGATCCCGTTGCCGGTCCCGGTCCGGTACGGGCGCGACACTGAGGGTTGCGATCCGTTGCCGGTCACAAAAAAAGAGACAAAAAGGAAAAAAAAAAAATTGAGGAAAGGAGCAATTGCCGTGCTGCCACCTACATATCTTCAAAACCCTCTTTCCTCAAAACTAACTCACACTTTGCCTAAAGAAATAACCAGTTATAGAAGATACCAATACACTCACAGTGGTCCTATTTATCATAGCAACTACTGGAAATTACTAATAAGGGAATGACTAAATAAATTATGGTGCAAACATATGCCATATTTTTTTGGTCTTTAGATACCATCAATTGCAAGGTGCAGCCTTATTTTATAGGTTCCTTTGGAGAAAAAAGACATAGGATACTAAATATTCACCAATTTTTTTTTTTTTTTTGTGACCGGTAAGGGGAACGTAACCCTTGGCTTGGCATCACCCGCACCTCGCTCAGCCAGTGAGCGCACCAGCCATCCCTATATAGGATCCAAACCCATGGCCTTGGTGCTCCCAGCGCTGCACTCTCCTGACTAAGCCACGGGGTCGGCCCTTCACCAAATATTTTTGATCAACCAACATTGCCGTTTATCCATACAATTACGCACAATCAAGGTTGTAGTCTTCATTTGATCTTCCAGTAGAAAGTCTCCTCAGAGTCCTTTGGCCCTGGGCAGCTTCTGCAGCTCAGCAGGAATATGCTCCTTTCCTGACCCAGGCCTTAATTCCAACCCCATCCCATTAACATCTTTGTGAATGACCATTTAATTTTGTAGGCATATGAAAGAATTTCAGAGTTCTGTCTGCATTTACCCTTTGGTTAAACTTGTAGTTCTGTCCTCTACTACTTGTAGTTCTTCCCTCACACCATATATTAAATAGCTTTTCTTCCAGGCAGTCTGGAAGTTTTTGACAGAGATGTGTAGTGTCTGCATGATAGGCCATTACAATGCAAGATCAATTCCCAACTTTGAAAATACTATGATCTACTTTGAAGAAGTTGGCAATTTCCACTGCCTTTAATTCCGTTGCTCAGAGTGTGGGAGGCTTTCTTTTGCATACCCCATAACTTTTCCTTTCAAAGCCCCATCATATTGTGATCTTTTTGAAGACATTAAGAAATCATTAGGAATCTACATTTAAGTTAAAAATTTAATTGTATTTGGTATCGCCAAGTCAATGAGATGATAAACAAATAAATTGATATTTTCTACTCAGGTAGGATCACATAGTTTCAGGTAATGACAACTATTTTATTATCAGTATCACCTGGGAATTTGTTAGAAATATTTTCTAGCCCTACCTCCAGGTGATTTTGATGCACTCTAAAGTTTGTGCACCACTGGGATAAAGTACTCAAAGCATCTAGCACATAGTAATAATAATAGCTACCAATTTCTAAATATATAGCATGTTGAAAGCATTATGCTGGTTGTTTTACATGCCTAATACTACTTACCCTTCACAAAAACCCAATCAGCTATCATAATATCCACTTTATAAATAGGGAAACTGAGGCTCAGGGAAGATAAGGAGCTTAGGTTCATTCTATAGTCTGACTTCTTGTTTTGAAACATCAAGGTAATAAGTCACAGAGTCAATCACTTGCTCAAAGTCATTTACTTTATCCACTTATTTTATAGATTTTAAAAAAAATCTTTAAAGTGATTCCCAGAAAAAGAAAGTGACTTGTCAGGAGTCAAATAGTGAATGGAAGAGCCTGAAGTAGAACTGAAATCTTGAAGCTCCCAGCCTGGGTCTGTTCCCATCACACCGTACTGCTTCGAAGTCCAGTTTGGACACTGATTTTACAGTAACAATGAATATATGTGAAATGACATTCTCAACATGTATGTTTTGTTCCTGGAGAAAATACTTTGTTTTCCCCCTGAATATTCAACCACCTTAGACATATGCCAGGGCATTTCAAACTATTCTTACCTGTGCACCCTTGTTTGAAGACATGTTGTTGATGTTCCTTAAGCAGATAGCTTAGTTACTGTATCAGAGCTCTTTTGTTTCCTTGAAAACAAGTATTATTATTTCTCCCCCTCCAAAAGAAAACCAAAAGTGTTATTGACTGCACTTTCTACTAATAAGCTGCAAATTGCTGGAACCTTTATAGTAGTAGAAGGTTTACCTAAGAACCAGAAATTTTATTTTGGAATTTCCCCCCAACTCCACTTTTCATAATTTTATTATATTATATTTGTATATTGGATTGTCTACCAATTAAAAGCTAGGCTGCTATGTAGGCTATCCCAGGTCCCAATCGCAAATTAGGTCTTCAATTCTTCCAAGTTTGTTTTAATCAATAAATTGTTAGTGATGCTAAACTATACACTTGTGTGTAGACATACACACAAGCAGTTATTATAATAAAAAGTTTTATTTTTATTTTTTCCTTTTTTTGAGACCGGCCAGTGAGCGCTGTGAGCGCACCAGTCATCCCTGTATAGGATCCGAACCCGCGGCAGGAGTGCTTCTGCACTCCCAGCGCTGCACTCTCCCGAGTGCGCCGTGGGCTCGGCCCATAATAAAAAGTTTTGAATATTACAGAAATAAATTGCTCATACTCAATGTTTTTCTGGAAAAATTCAGCAAACTGGGGCTAGGACAAAGTTATATTTTACACTTGAACTGGGAAGGAAGCTATGTTGTTTGTTCAGTGTCCAAACCAGAAAACCATGGACTATGTCATCTAATTCTGCCCGTGTTCTTGTCTACTGCTGTGACTTCTCACAGCTTACTGGCCCCTAGTTGGGCATATTTATTTTCTCACCTAGTAAAAAGAATGGTAAACAGTTGACTGATTCTAAACTTTGGAAACCAAAGGAATTCTGTAGCTTCACTAATTTAGGACAGATTCACTTGCTTTACAACTCCTACCATCCTCAGACCTTTTAGTTTCCCCCAAAAAACACATTTGCATTTTGTTGCTGTTAAAGAACATAATGGAGACTTGTCTAATTACCATTTTACCAGGATAACCAGATAAACAGTGTCAGCATTACAAATATGGCACAAGACTATGGACTTCTGCTCATGTATTGATTACTTTTGTGTTATTCTCACAGAGTGTGTCAAATACCGTATACTACCTTACTGGCCAGGTCTGTTAGTAATCCATGTGTTATAGAAAAGTCATACTTTTTTCTCAAATTATTATATTTACTCAATTTCATAAACAGCTGTTCTTAAATTTAATGATTGCATATAACAAGAGTAGTAATACCTGTTCTCTGTTTTTCCTAGTAGATACAATTCATTTGAAAAACTAGTGATATCACTAATGACTAGCACTTTATGCTTTTAAAAGCATTTTCATATCCACAATTATTTGATTTTTCACACAAACCCTATAAGCTAGTGTGATGGATGCAGAGATTCTCATTTTACAGATAAGGAAACTGAGTGAGAGTCTGACCCATTCATAGTCATAGAGCAAGTTTTGAGTCAGGTCTCCCAATAATTAATCCTATGATTTTTCCAACTTCAGCAGCCATCACTACCTATAAATCGGGACACTGTCCCTTTCTCTAATTAGTTCCACTAACTTGATAAAGAGAAATTTCAGTTTGTAGAAAGCCAATAATCCTATGATTTTTCCAACTTCAGCAGCCATCACTACCTATAAATCGGGACACTGTCCCTTCCTCTAATTAGTTCCACTAACTTGATAAAGAGAAATTTCAGTTTGTAGAAAGCCAATGTGAATTTGAGAAAACAAATTTAATAATGGTGTTAACATGTAATTATAAAAGGGAAAAGAAATCTTCTAGCTAGCTACTAACCTGGTTTCAAATTTGCTTGGGACACAGACATACCAACCTAATGATACTGCTTTCTTCTGGGGAGGAGGGGAAACAGATGAGATACAGGCTTTAGGCTTATCTGTAATGTTGCATTGTGTGTGTATATGTGTGTGGAGAGGGGTTGGGAGAGATGCTAAGTGGGTCTCCCATGCCCTGTTTAAAAAGGTAAGCCCAATGGCTGATTGTAGTGCTGCGGATGGGGGTGTGGTGAAGGACCATAACCAACATCCCTTTATTCTCCTAATTCCTAACCAATTGAATTACACAGGGCAGAACCACATAAAGAGATCAAAATCGGCTTTATTACCAACGAGGTCTCCAATTCCTTCTTGCCATGGAATTAGAGGTTCCTGTCGTTTTAACAGACCATGGTGGTTGCTGAAAATATCAGTAGAATTTTAAAGTATATTTGCATTTAAAATATCTCAAAACACCAGAAATGGTAATAGAACTACATGCATTCAGTAGAAAACTGAATTTAATAAGTCTGGGAAGGCAGCTTATCACACTAGCACTTTATGTGCTTATCCTCAATCCAATAATCCTTACATTTTGCTGTGTATTATAATCTACACAAAAGTCTCATTAGCTCATCAGACTCTCAGCTCCCTCCCTGAGGGTTTGTTCAATTTTTTGTACCTCCTGCCCCAACTGCCTACCACAGGGACTTGCATCTAGCAGAGGATCGACGTTAACATACTCAACATTATTTTTAATTTTTATTTTATATATATACAAGAGGTCTTCAAAAAATTCATGGAAAGATTTATATTTCTTTCTTTCTTTTTTTTTTTTCGTGACCGGTAAGGGGATCGCAACCCTTGGCTTGGTGTCGCCCGCACCGCACTCAGCCAGTGAGCACACCAGCCATCCCTATATAGGATCCGAACCCGCGGCGGGAAAGCCACTGCGCTCCCAGCGCCGCACTCTCCCGAGTGATCCATGGGGTCAGCCCAGAAAGATTTATATTTCAATTCTTTTTTCCATGAACTTTTTGAAGTACCCTTGTATTACCTTATATATATTATTTTTATATATATTACATAGTATATATATTATTTTATATGTATTCATTTTTATCTTATATGTATCTAATATGTTTAACAGTATTTTTTATCGAGTGCCAACTGGGTGTTAGATACTTGGAACCCATCAGTGCTGGAGAAACTTGCATGAGCAACACGTAATAATTCCCACCCTCTCACTAAGCTGATAGTCCATAGAGGACATAGGAAATTTCTATACCGTGTGAGGAAGCTTGTGACAGAGGAGGTATGGGGATGCAAAGGATGCCCAGAGCATAACAGCTAACTTAAGGGTGCAAAGAAGGCTTCTCAAGGAAGTAAGACTTAAAAGCTAGGAGGAGTTAGCAAGGGGCAGAGGGAACAAAGAGTGTTGCAGGTAGAAAGAAGGGCATCTGCAAATACCAGGAGGACAGAGGAGAGTGCTGTACATCTACTCACAGGAAAGAGCTTCCCGATGGCTGGGTGCAGAGAGCCAGATGGGAAGATAAAGGAGTGAGGGGATGATGAATCAGGTCTCGACCATGAAGCTCTCTTTATAACTTTAGCCCAGAGCTTGGCACAAGTAAGCATTCAAAATTATTGAATAAGTGAATGTACATCACTTTAACATTCTGTCTACCCAAATCAATCTAATAATTTGATGCAATCCAGTGGAAATTTCAACATGATTTTCCAAATTATTTAGCAAGATGATTTGAAAATGTATACAGAAAAGAAAAGGAAGCACACCAGCCAAGACAATTATGAAGGAGAACAAGATTGGAGAGCCTTAATAATTTCAACAATGTGGTTTCAAAGCAAGGATAGATAACTAAACAAAATAGAGGATCCAAAGCAGATCTACCTTTGCATATGGACATGGCATTTGACAAAGCCTGCATTGCAGATCAGGAGAAAGAAAGGACTTTTTAACAAATGGTGTAGAGACTTTTGCTTTCCTATAAAAAATAAATAAAATGGAATTTTACCTCTTATCATACATGCACAATCAGTTATACATGAATTAAAAAACAAAACATGAAAAGCAAAATTTAAATCTTTCATTAAGAAAATGTGGTTGAATACATTAATTAACTAGGGCTGCAAAAGAATTTCTTAAATACAACACACACAAAAAAACTACAAAGTACAAAAGAAAAAAATTGATAAATTTGACTATGTTAATTTTTAAAATTTTATGTATCAAAAAGCACCATTAGAAAAATGAAAATACAAGCAACAGATATGACTGACAAAGAATTAGTATTTGGGGCCGGCCCGGTGGCGCACTGGATAGTGCGCCGCTTGGGAAGCGCGGCGGCGCTCCCGCCCGAGGGTTCGGATCCCACATGCAGACCGGTTCCCGCTCACTGGCTGAGCGAGGCACGGGAGCAGCACCGAGGGTTGCGATCCCGTTGCTGGTCCCGGTCCGGTGCGGGGGCAACACTGAGGGTTGTGATCCGTTGCTGGACATGGAAAAAGACAAAAGACAAAAAAAAAAAAAAGAATTAGTATTTGGAGTATAGAAAAAACGCATACAAATCAACATTAACAACAAAATATATAGAAAAATGATGAGAGACATAGAGAGAGGAAAGGAAAGAAAGAGGGAGAGAGAGGAGACTTGATCAGAAGAGGAAATGTGAATGGCCAATAGATATAAACAAAACCAAATTTTGCTAATCAGGGAAATGCAAATTAAAACCACAATGAGACTGTACTTCATACTCATTAGATGGGCAGCAATTTAAAATTCTGACAATACTAAGTGTTGACTAAAACATGAGGCATCTAAACATTGCTACAGGTGGTACAAATTGTTATAACCACTTTGGAGAACAATTTGACAATAAAAAGCAAACTTTCAAATGTGCATATCCTGTAGCCCAACAATTCAGACACTACCTACATGCCGGAAGAGAACCCCTCCCACTTGCCCACCAGAGGGGCATGAACGTGATCGGTTGTCATAGAAAGAAACAGAATTTCTAAATTTTGGTTTAGTCATACAGTGGAATACAGCAGTTTAATTGGTAAATCACTTGCATGTGTCAAATTGGATAGCTCTCAAAAAATATATTATTGAACAAAAAAATAAGTTCTAGAATCATATAATAAGACATGATTTGTTTAAACTTAAAGTATGCAAAAATACTACATATTGTTTATGCTATTTAGAGGCACTTAAATATGTAATTGTATTTTCTTAAAATATGCATTGAATGGACAAATTCTAAATTCACAATTCCTACATGGGGGGGATTTGATGTGGAGGAGTATACAGACAGCTTCTACTATATATCTATTTGTCTTGTTGTCAAGCTATGGTACACGGATGCTTGCTATATTATTCTTGACACATTTTTACATGCCTCAAATATTTCATTATTTTTCTTTAAAAACCTGATAAGCTTGATTCAGGTATTCTTGTATTTGAATCATCAGTTGCTTAACCATAATTATTCACATTTCACATAAGGAGGATTTTCCTGTTTCCTATTTCCTTTTATCTGCCTACTAGCATTATTCTAGATGCAGGACAAAGCTGAGACTTAGATTAAGTGTCTTTCCCGAGCCAACTAATTGAATGACAGAACCAGGACTGGCACCAGCTGCTTGGCCCTTGCCTTGGCCTCCTCCAGCCTGGCTGCCACTCAGTGTCAGGGAAAGAACCGGTGCCATGGAGATGATTTGAAGCAGCTTGATTGAAGGGAGAAGGGGGCTCCTAACTGCGCCAAATAGCGCTCTCCAGACAGAGCAGAGCAGGCTTCCCTAGCAGATGCTGACAGTTGGTGACGTGGGACTGCATTCTGCCCACTCGAGCAACTGCAGAAATGCATGGGGGTGGGGAGTTGGGGGGATCCTCATCAGCCTCCTCTTTTCACATTTCAAGGCACTAATGGTAACAGCCTCCTCTTTTCACATTTCAAGGCACTAATGGTAACAGTCCTTGTCACTAGCACAGCAATGATCCAAATCCCCACTTGGAGCATGATTCAAGATTGGCTCTTTAGGTGAAAAATAGTGTGTCTGTTGACAACAGCATCCTATACAAATTAGGTGATCTCGATAGTAATTTAGGTACAAGATGTGAAATGAACCTGGCATTAGGCAGAAAGACACACTAATCATTTCAAAGTGGAATTAATTCACGGACATGTGGAAAGCAGCCCTTGTTTCTAGCCCAAGCACTTTCCACAGGCAAACCTGCTTCCCCTGCAAGCAGGCCCAGAACACAAGGGATCAGAAAACCACCACCATCGCGGAAAACTATAAATGGTCATCAGAAAGGCCTTTCCATTTTTGTGTAGCAAAGAGAAGTGCAAAAAAAAAAAATCTATTGATGATACACTGAAATTCTTATTTGCTGAATATTTTTATAACTATTAGGCTGTGGAACTAGTCACTATACTGCCTTCAGCTAGTTCAAATGAACTCTTGAAATGAATTATTTGTTTCTAAGGTAATTTATAACGAATTATTAACAAGTTCCAGTTCAGTGCATACACGGTTTATTAACAAATTGAGATCATTCTTTGCTGAACTGTGAGCGTGGCTATACCTAACAGTTCTACCATTTTGAATGAACAAATTAGTCAGCTTCATTGCTGATGAAGTGCAGTGAAGCTGTGGCTTCATTGAAGTTTTCTTACTTGATTTCTCTAAGTTTCTGTAGTTGCCAACCTTCTACTGTGAGTAAAGATGAGGGTAACCAGAGTATTTTACACTAACGCTATTTTGATTGAAAACTATTTGCTCGTTGTTTCTAAATACAGCTGGAATCTGAACCTGCTCTATGGCTTCAAATACAACTATGTTGGACTTCTCCCCTGAACTCCAGACTTGGGTATCCAACTACCTACTCAACATCTCCATTAGGATGTGTAATTAACATCCTAATCTTACAGTGTTCAAAACAGATCTTCCCGTGCCTACCAAAAACTTTTTTTTTTTTTTTTTTTTGTGACCAGTGAGGGGATCGTAACTCTTGGCTTGGTGTTGCCCACACCACGCTCAGCCAGTGAGCACACCAGCCATCCGTATATAGGATCTGAACCCACGGCCTCGGCGCTCCCAGTGCTGCACTCTCCTGAGTGAGCCACGGGGTCGGCCCCCAAAACTACTTCTTTAGTGATCTTCCCCATGTCCATTAATGGCAATCCCATCCTTCTCACTGCTTAGGCCAAAAATCTTGGAGCTATCCATGACTCCTCTCTTTCCCTCACATCACATCCACATATCCCTCTATCCAATATTTCACAAAATCCTCTTATATTTATCTTGAAAACATATCAAGAATATCACCACATCTCAGCACCTCCAACAATGTGATCCTGTTTTAATCCGCCATCACCTCTCGTCTGAATTATTTTAGTAGTCTCAAAACCTCTGTTCCTCTTTCCACCCTTGCCTTCCTTTAGTTTATTCACATCCCAGTGAATGTTTTGTTTTGTTTTTTAAACTAAGACAGATTATGGAACCCCTCTGCTCAAAACCCGTAGTTTTCCACCACATTGAGCATGCAAGCCAGATCTGGGCCTTCATTCTTTACTCAAGCTCATCTATTTCTGTTATCCCTTTCACTGGCCTCCTTGAATAAATAAATCCATGAATAAATGAGTCATGGGCTCTATTTCTGGGTCTCAAGGTCAGCATGGTCCTGTGGAAAGAGCACAGGTCCAGGTTTAAAATCCATCTCAGCTGCTTAATAGCCAAATTACTTAATCTCTTGATTTCCTCATTCATGAAATGGAGGTAATTCATACAGTGATTATGAAATAGTAATCTATATAGACTGCCTGTCGTATATTTTGTGATCAATGCAAGGGAGCCGCTTTTATTAATTATTATTTCTTTGTCTTCAATGGAGATATTTGTTTATCATGACAAAGATCTGAGGCTTATGTGGAACAAACACTACTTGAAAATCTTTAAATAGCAGCAGCGAACCTGTTGAGTATTCCGCCCTCATGCGTTGCTCGGTATCCGTGATAGGGCACACTTTGCTAGTTCACTGATTCATTCATTTGGCAAATATTTGTTGAACACTTACTATGTGCCAGGCATTGTTCTTAGCACAGGAGATACAGTAGTTAACAAAACAGACAAAAATTTCTGCTTTCACAAAGCTTAAATGTTAGTGCAGAGCAACTAAAAATAAAATAAATGAGAAAAATATGTAGTCTTTGGAGATAAGTGCCAAATGAAAAATACAAAGTAGGCAAAGGGGATATAAAGAATCAAGGCAAAATCCTGGATAAGACGGCTGGGGATGGCGTCTTCTACCTCTCAGACCATCCTTGGGTCCTTTTGGTAGTTCCTCTCCCTCTTCCAGAATCTTCAACGTCAGCCACCGTCTTCTCCAGTTCTCTGAACTCTTCGTGGGTGATTTCAGGAATCACTTTGATGGCTTTATTTATTTCCTCCAAGTGATAAGCTTCCAAAACTTCACCGGCCAGGGCAGTCTCCCACTCCCTTCACTCCTAAACATCTCTCCATGGACACCGAAGGTCTGTGTGTCTGGAATGAACCCGTTCCTCCACTCCCTCTGCCCAAGTCTCCTGCTGACATTGCCCAGTTAGTGGGGACACTACCATCCACTAAGCCTCTGAAGCTTGACACCTCATTGGACATCAACTCTACCTTCTGTGTCACCAGACATGGAAACTTAGACATGCAGCTTATCAGACCTGCTCCCATAAAAATCTGTTGAATCCTCTCCTCTTTTCCATTATTTTCATGCCTGCTAACTCAACATTACCTCTCATCCACTGCCAGATGAATTTCTGAAAAGTGATGTTTTGATCGTGTCTCTCATCTGCCCCAAGATCTTCTCGTTTGGCCTTTAGTATGCTCCCCAGCCCTGTTGTAGCGTCCTGCACAGTCTGACACCATCCTTCCTCTCCTCCTCTGTCTCACCAGTGCACATCCCTCCCCACTGCTTACTCCGCTTTCTGTTGTCTCTCCTGCGTGCACCGCTCATTCCAGCCTGAGCTTCTGCTCACCACCGCCAGCACCAGAAAAGCCCTGTCCCTTGCCTTCAATCCATCCAGCCTTGCTCATCGGATTACCTAGTGGTCTCCAAAGTAGGGGTATGCTGTACGGGGGCTACACAGGATAATCCATTTGGGGGCAGAATTAGAATAGAAAATTCTACTTCTTTTATTTTTTTAAACGGAGCTTTACCAATACATGATATGCAAACATGCTGCCAGCCTCACTTGGGTGGTATATCAGACAGGAGGTGTTCTGAATGTAAGAAGACCCTCCCCAAACAATGAGTATTGGGGTACTCTCACTCCTTCATGGTTCCAGCATATTGTGGCAAATTTTGGTCCTAAGTGCCAGTTAAGTGATTTAATGGATTATATGATCAGAGAAAGGAGAATTTTATCATACTGAGATGAGCAATGATCACAAAGTCTTTTTTATCATTAAAAAAAAGTTCAGAAAAAAGAGTGGGCAAATTTAAAGCTGATTTGGCATTTTCTTCTTTCAAAAAAGATAAGTGTTCTAAAATCTCTGGCCTTTTCTGGCGGGGGGGGGGGGGGGGGGCTATTGGTATCTTGATACCCCGCAGATTTTTTAAAACAAAAAAAAA
>NW_007731156.1:27013-54812 GCF_000696425.1 Galeopterus variegatus | reverse complement strand
TTGTGGGGGGGGGGGGGGGGGATGGCTATTGGTATCCTGATACCCAGCAGATATTTTAAAACACAAAAATAAATATACAGCTTCAAAATAATGTGGTATGTGGATCATGGATGAAAATTAACTGTTTGTCCAAGTAAATTTTGCTATAAGAATGTAAGTGTAGAAGTGTTTTTATTATTACAGATGTTATTATTGATTTGATGTGTGTCACCTATTAAAATGCCAGATCTGTATGCTTAAAGAACTTGGAATTAAATTTTCTAACCTGCATAAAATTTTTCCAAATAAGCAATTTCAATGTTTTTTTAAACTCATTTATACATATGTGTGTGTGTGTATATATATATATATACATATATATATATATAGTATGTATAGAGATATCTACCTATCTCTATACATATTTATATTCATAGTACATACCAAAATTTTCTTAATGCTTTCCAAAAAAAACTGATTGACGTTCAGTGTAAGTACATATTGAGGGAAGGTAGCCAATTAAAAAAAAGCAGAAAACAAAAAAACTTCAGCATAACTAGTGGGAGGGGTTAAAAAAACTTAGTGCAGCTATCAATGTGCCATGCTCAGTGGAGCATTGTTGGCAATAACACTGTTGGTGAATTAACCTAATTGTCCATCACTATGGAAATGGATAAGTGAATTGTGGTCTATTCATACAGTATAATTCTATACAACTGTAAAAATGAGGAGCTAAAGCTACACGCAATAATACAGATAATTTTCAAAAACATTTTTCGTGCAAAAAAAAAAAAACTTTTAGAAGGATTTATAAAGGTTGAGACCATTTATGTGTTATTGAAGAATGTATAAAATAATTCCAAATCTTGAGATTATTGTTTTAGATATGTCCATATGTAATAAAAGTAAAAACACATTCGTGGAAGTGAGACACACTGAATTCAGATAATAGTAGCTTCTGGAAGACAGGAGGAAGAATGAGATCCAGGAAGGGCATTGAAAAGGCTTAACTGGTTATTTTCATGTTTGATTACCTATGCCAGATGGTAGATACATAGGTTTTCCTTTTATTATTCTCCGTACTTTTACGTACATCTGAAATATTTCACAATATAAAATATTTTCCAGCATTGAAGAGAGTTTTCTTTCAAAATCCTTTTGAGGAAATTACAACAATGACAAATTTGTAGACTTAAACCCATGAAAAAAACATTCTGAGATGCTCTATTAATTTTTGAGAGCTGGAAGGGAACTGCTATGGATTTCTGCCATTGAGGAAACTCCCTCAGAGTGTTAAACCTAAAATACTAGGTAGCTGAATAACCTAGAGAGACATAACCTCTAAGATATAAAAGCAGGCAGAAATATAGGAGGTGGGGTAGGAGCAGGTCAGTATTCTTTTTCTCGGACTTTAAGCATCTTTCTGCATTCCTTCAACAATTTCTAGTACCACAATGTCTTCCATATGCAAAATAAAATCAAGCAAACATTCATTGGTAAAGATAAAATAATCTATTCTCATTAAATTGTGTCAAGATTGATTCCAGATTAGGTTTTTCCTGGAGACCCAAATAAAAATTTGGTAGAAAATCTACAAGTCTAAGCTAAAATAATGAAAGATTTCTATTTGTTTAACTTGGGAAAAAATTTCTTTCTAGTTTATTTGATAGACGACTTCCATTTAAGAAACCAAACTCTATAATACTAATATGTCTTATGTAGTGGATTGAATTATATCTCCCCAAAGCTCACTTAAGCTTGAATTGTGTCCCCAAATTTCACATATTAGAAGCTTAACCCCCACTGTGACTATTAAGAGGGTGGGAAATCTTACTATGGCAATTGAAAGGTGGAGCCTTGAAGAGGTGATTGGATTGTAGGACCATGCCGTAGTGAATGGATTAGAAATGGTGGTCAGGGACACGGTTCTGAGGACTTTAAGAGGAGAGTCTGTCTTTTGCTTTCTCTGCTCTCTCTGCTTCCACCATCTTGCAATGGGAGATCTCTGGGTCACTGTCACCACCACCAGATGGACTTTGGACTTCCCAGCCTCAGAAACTATAAGCAATAAATGTCACTTTTCTTTATAGATCACCCAGTCTCAAGTATTTTGTTATAAGCAACAAAAACAGACTAATACAGTCTTATAACTGAAAAAGTAATATTTAATAAAACAAACATTGCCAACTTAACAGAGGTAGTACAAGTTTAAAGGCTTATAATTGAATCTCCAGCCTAGTGATAAGGTTAAAAAAATGAAGAAAATGTGGATCCATAAAGAAGCCACATTAGCCCCTTTAAAATAAAAGAAGAGAAGCAGTTAAAGAAAGCTTTAGGATATGATACAGCAAAGATTTGTGATCAGTAATACTCAAGTATATACATTATTTGTCCAAGTCATTATAACTTTGCATAGTTGTACTTTCCCCATTTGCAAAATGGCAATAACAAAATTATTTTGAGGATCAAGTGAAAAAAATATATATGTGACTTCATTATTATACACCAATACCTGATTTTTTACAAAAGCCAGCTTACCCTAAATGTCTAAAAGATTCCAACATACATTCAAAAGATCCCAACAAGAGCTCATTGTCATTTTCAAAATTGTTGTGCTCATTTTCAAATTATTTAGAATAAAGTTCATAGAATCTGTATTTTGCAATCCTCATCAAAATATCAAGGACATTTTTCACAGAAATAGAAAAAACAACCCTAACATTCATATAGAAGAACAAAAGACCCCAAATAGCCAAAGCAATCCTGAGCAAATAAATAAAGCCTGAGGTATTACACCACCTGACTTCAAACCATACTACAAAGCCATAGTAACCAAAACAGCATGTACTGGCATAAAAACAGACACATAGACCAATGGAACAGAATAGAGAACCCAGAAATCAACCTACAAACTTACATTCAACAAAGGCACCAAGAACTTACACTAGGAAATGGTGCCAGGAAAACTGGATATCCACATGTAGAAGAATGAAATTAGACACATACCCCTCACCATATACCTAAATAAACTCAAAATGGATTAAGGACTTAAATATAAGACCAGAAACTATAAAACTCCTAGAAGAAAACACAGGGTAAGAGTTCAGGATGCAAGACTGGGCAAAGACTTTATGAATAAGACCTCAAAAGCTCAGGCATGAAAAGGAAAAATAAGTGAATGGGATTATGTCAAACTAAAAAGCTTCTGTACAGCAAAGGAAACAATCAACAGAGTGAGAAGACAACCTACAGAATGGGAGAAAATATTTGCAAACTATGCATACAACAAGGGATTAATATTCAAAATATACACAGAACTTAAACAACTTCACTGCGCAAAATCAAATAAAGGCAAAGGAGCTAAATAGATATTTCTCAAAAGAAGACATACAAATGGCCAACAGGCACATGAAAAATGCTTGACATCACTAATCATCAGAGAAATGCAAATCAAAACCACATTGAGATACCATCTCACCCCAGTTAGACTGGCTATTACTAAAAAGACAGAGAATAACAAATATTGGCAAGGATGTGGAGAAAGGAGGACCCTCCTACACTGTTGGTGGGACTGTAAATTAGCACAGCCATTATGGAAAACAGTATAGAGGTTTCTCAAACAACTGCAGATAGAACTACCTTATGATCCAGCAATCCCACTACTGGGTTACCCAAAGGAATGGAAATCATCATGTTGAAGGGATACCTGCACTACCATGTTTATTGCAGGTCTACTTACAATAGCCAATACAAGGAGCCAACCTAAATGTCCATTGACGGATGACTGGATAAGGAAAATGTGGTATATATACACAATAGAATACTACTCAGCCATAAGGAAGAATGAAATTCTGCCATTCACAGCAACATGGATGAGCTTGGAGAAAATTATGTTAAATGAAATAAGCCAGGCACAGAAAGAGAAATATCACATGTCTTCACTGATAAGTGGGAGCTAAAAAATAAATTAAAAAGGAATGAAGAAAGAAAGGAAGGAAATAAGGAAGGAAGGAAGGAAATAAGGAAAGAAAGAGAAAGGCAACAATCACAATAATAAGTTGAACTTGCAAAAGGAGAGAACAGAACTGCAATGACCAGGGGTGGGAAAGGGACAGTGGGGGGGTGGTTATGGGGAGACTATGACTGAGTTGAACATGACACTACTAGTAGCAGCTAATGGAGAGAAGGTAGGACAGGAGCTTCCCAGGTGGATGAGCAGTAACGACTGAGGTACAGAGACAAGAAACAACCTAGCGTATCCACAGAGTGGCAAGCAGTTTGGCGATGGCGTACCCTCCAAGGCGAGGCACTGGGCAATAAATATGTGGCTGCTCAAAAAGCCAGATCTGACTTGTGTGATGTGATGTAGCTACACAGCCACAGATATGACACCAGCTTTGAAACAGCCAGAATCTATGGAATCCTGTCTTCCATATGTGCCCTATCTAGCCCTTAGGTAACCTAGCGCTTCATGTTCTGCTTCATGTTTTTGTTCTCCAGTGTGCATTCCATTAGACTGACTACTTTCTGTTTCTTGGTTTACCTGGCCTTCCTTGCATCATGTATACTTGATAGCTTTCAACCAACTGTCTCTCCCAGTTAATCAGACCTAGGGCTTCCTTATGATGTTCTAAAACATGCCATCAGTCTTCAACTCCTTTTTTAAAATTTAAAATAGTATTTATTTGTGTTTATCTAGTCACAGAAATCATTACATCATACAGAAGTGATTACATCATAATTTGTTTTCATTAGATATTTTGGTTTTTCAATATTTACTCCCACAAATAATACTGAGATAAACAACTTTGTATGAATTCACATGATTTTAAACCTGTGTGATTGAACATCCGTAGCTTTCTGTTAAGAATAAATTTATAAAAGTATAATTGTTGGGCCGGCCTGGTGGCGCACTGGAGAGTGCGCCGCTTGGGAGCGTGGCGGCGCTCCCGCCGAGGGTTCGGATCCCATGTGGAGACCGGTTCCCGCTCACTGGCTGAGTGCGGTGCAGGCGCAACACCGAGGGTTGCGATCCTGTTGCCAGTCCCCGGTACGGGCGCGACACCAAGGGTTGCGATTCCGTTACCGGTCAGTAAAAAAGACAAAAAGGAAAAAAATAATAATAATAATTGTTGAGTTAAATAGGGCAAATTAAAATAAGATCTTTTGAGCATATTGCCAAATTGCTCTTTGTAGAAGTCATTCCAATTGACCCTCCCACCAGCCTCTGAGGAAAAGTACCTGTGTCCCACCTTCTGAGCTATTTTCAATTCACGGTGCTGGGCTGAATCTCCTAAGTGGCCTCATGTCTCCCTTGGGCATGTTCAGTCAGCACACAGATATCCTATGAGACGATTAGTGAATAAATATTTTTATCCTGATTAGAAGAAATACACACATGTATTGAACAGTTGAGCAAGTTATAGAAATTCTAAAGTAGCAAGCAGTCAGAGGCAAAATCCTTTCAGTGCAGCAAGTGGGATTTATTTCACCTGCATTTTAAAATCGGGAGATTTAGAAGTCTGGATTTAAGGCTTCTCTAGAAATATTGGAACATCTGGAAATACTATGCACACATGGTACAAATGATGAGCTAAAAGGTGTTGCCCCATTAGACAAGGCAGGTACCTCCCCGTGCTCATGTATTCTACCCAGCTGCCTTCACTCATTTATGTCACACTCCTGGGCACTGCCAACATTTGACTTTGAAAGTCTGAATACCCTGAGCACTGCTTCTTCACTGGAATAATAATGGAATCCTGCTGGAACTGAATTATAACACTGATTTAGATGTAATGAAGATCAAACCACGACCTCTGGAATACAGCAACAACAATAGTGGTCTTGGCCTCTGAGTTGGTGAGTCCTATCCAGTTCTATGATATAAAGAGATTTTACCATAATATGTTTACATAAATCTATACATAGTTCATGTGTTAAATGTGCATAGCTACAAATAATATAATTGCTAATCTATTATTAGGAATATGTGCAACAATAGATTTCAAACATGGAATACAGGAATTTTGTTGACATATACTTTCCAATTTAATTCAACCGCAAACTGCAACAATCTTGCTTGGAAAAATAATAGCCAATTAAAAATTTTAAATATCTAGCCTGTGATCAGAAGACAGAATTATATTCATTTTATTAAGTTCAAAACTACAGCCACCAAAAAAAAAAGTTGAAAAGTATAATTAGACATACATCTGTGCATGGTGTCATAATTCTGCAGGCGTTTAGTTATGCAAGACCACGTAGGAATTAAAGCATGTGAAATATGCATTCTAAAGTCTTTTCAATTGCAACATAAATACAGTCATGCAGAATAAAGATGGCAAAGCCCTCAGGAGAAAACCGAATAAATGATAGGGGTATAAGCTCATACCTTTGTCAGAAGAAATGGGCCTAAGATTTTATTTCAGTAAATCTTAGTTAATCATATCATGAGGATTTATGCTAAAGTTTGCAAGTAATATAGCGTTCTTTTAAAACAAAGGCATAGGTCTCAAGATGTCCTATACAAAGTGATTTATATGACAAGTAGGAAAGAGAATGTTTTCAAGGTGTGTTTTATTTAAATTACTTTTAAGATAAATATAAATGCTTTCTTCACCAAGCCATCTATTGCCTGGTGAATATGCATGTCCGGTAGCAAAAGATCAGATGAATGAAGAATTTGAAGGTGTGCCTAATGTGTTTAACATAAGACGCTGTGTTTGCCATACCAGCTTTTTAGATCTTAATACACACTTTAGTTTTTTTATTTTTAATTATTTATCAAGGGGAATGTTAATCATATACATAAGGAACCTCCTTATTCCTGTCACCTGGCCTCAACAACCATCACACATTGGCCAGCACTGCCCCAGCCATACCCGCCAGCCTCCTTCGCCTTTTCTGTATCAATTTGAAGCAAATCTCAGATATCATAATATTTCATCTATAAATGTTGCAGAATGTATCTCTAAAGGATAAGAGCTCTTTTTTTTTCTTAAATATAACCACACTACCATTATGGCACCTGAAAAAATAATTCCTCAATATTATAAAATATCCCACTAATGTTCAAACTTCCATTTTCTCATAAATGTTATACTTTTCATAGCTTATTTCTAAAAATCGGGTTTCAGATAAGGTACTCACATTGTAATTATTGCTTTTTCTTTTATGTTTATAGTTTCTCCCACATATTTTTTTTCTTGAAATTTCTTTCATAAAGCAAATTGGGTTTTAAAAATTTTTAAGCTATAGAAAATAAAGTTCAAAGTTGGTTTTTGTCTTTCAAAAAGTTAGTATCTGATTAAAATGCTGGAAAAAGGAATCAATGTATGATAGTGTATGTGTGTAAATGTGTATGTGTATATGTGTGTGCTTGCGTGTGTGGGATAGAGCATCCTTTTTAGGAACATTTAACAACAATGTGATCATTCATTTATTCATGCATGCATTCATTTATTTATCTACCCATCCATCCACCCATCCATCCATCTCTTGATCCACCTACCCACCCACTAATACTCTCTGCATGCCAGCACTTCTCCAGACAGTAGGGCCTACCAAGTAAAGTAAGACACTGTTCCCTGCCCTCAGTTGCCTGCTCACTCAGGAGTCAGAAGTAGAAACATATACCATGGGACAGATGCCCCAATTATTCCTACAGCCCAATCGCACAGGAGAGAAAGAAAAGCCTCCTCACGCTGTTTCTGAATCTTTGCTTGATTGCTGAATCCCCCAATAATTTGGGTCCACATGGGCATTCTGTGCCTTGGTGATTATTTCCAGACCCTACTCAGCATTTCCTGATGCAGGAATATCAACATCTTCTTATTACACAACTCTGTTTTCCAAAGGCATGGATCCCAGTCTCACTGTGCACCTGCATACGTCATCACCTCTGTGAATGAACTCCAATGTTTGTCAAGCATACACTGTGCTGCATGTAGAAATGTCCAGCTTGACAAGGTGGGCAGGGCTAGCATGTACATGCACAGTGTGTATGTGACTTATCCATGCTCTTGGCAGATATTCTGCCAGGCTGTTAGAGCAAAAGCTTAGTTTCACAGTGTCAACTTGTTGACTAATTCTTTAATAAAAGACTTTCTCTCCCTTCCTGAGTCTATCCAAGAGCTGCATATAATCCCTTTCAACAGCTAACACCTAATTTTGATGCATCCTTACCAAGCCTGCCTTGCAGGCAGGACCCCTCTCAAACTTGCTAAAACTTCATCTTGCCCAGATATCTGTGTTGTTCCAATCCAGAAAAACTACAGTCAGCTAAAATTCTTCCTACAACATCTGCTTAAACAGCCAAACCAATCTCAAAAGATCCAAAGACCTATAGCATACTCCTCCAGGAGCCCTATATATCACTGCCTTTCTTAAGCATTCTGCTTCATAAGATATCCGAGCTATCCTTTGTAGGAGATGGTGGGAATCGGGAGTAAGTCTCTGAAACGTGATTTTAGGATCTGTGAAAATAAGAGAAAGCTAAGGCTGAGAGAGAGCCTAGGTAGGCCTCAGCCACTCCAGTGGGGAAGGGGCAGATGTGAACAAAGAAGGTAGAGGTCAGGGAGGCTCGATGAGCTAGAGTTACCATCCTGCACAGAGCCATAGGTCCTCTCACCACCCATATCCAATTGATTACAAGTCCTATGGGCTCCTACATTAGAGTATTTCCAGAATCTGACCACTTCCCATCACCCGCACTGTATGCCCCACGCGCAGCCACCCTCACCTCTCACATAGATCAATGCCATGGCCTCCTTACTGCTCTCCCTGCTTCTATGCTGGCTGCCTTCCCACCTCCAGGCCTTTGCAGTTTCCTCTGCCAGGAAGTTCTTTCCTTAGGTGTCCTTGGTGCTCATTCCCCACCTCCTTCAGGTGTTTGTTCAAATGTCACTTTATTAGTGAAGGCTTCCCTGATGTCCTTCTTAAAATTATAATATCAGGCCTTTGCAGTTTCCTCTGCCAGGAAGTTCTTTCCTTAGGTGTCCTTGGTGCTCATTCCACACCTCCTTCAGGTGTTTGTTCAAATGTCACTTTATTAGTGAAGGCTTCCCTGATGTCCTTCTTAAAATTATAATACACACACACTAACACCAGTTATCCTGATGTAATTTCTCTAGTTTATTTTTCTCCACTTTCTAATGTACCTATATATTTTTTGATTTATTTGTTTATTGTTTGTCTCCTATCCCTCACTAAAATGTAAGTTCTTCAAGGACAGGAATTTGTCCATTTTTTTTCACTGCTTTATCCCTAGTGCCTAAAACGTTATCTGGCACATGGTAGGTGCTTGATAAACATTTGCTGAATGAGTAAGTGAGTGAGTGAATGAATGAATGAGTGAGTGACTCCTCTCCCAAAGAATCAGGGAGTCCTCTGTGTGACACCGAATTAGACATAATTCTTGCCCTTGAGGTGCTGAAACCCACAATGACACTTTAATGGTGATAGCAAAGACGTTATCTAATACAGTTATTGAACTGAATTGGGCATGCTGGTGGGTGGGGAGGTGCTTGGTGAGTTGAGAAAGCAGTCAGCTAAAATTCTTAGAGTACTAAGCATGCTCAGACACAGGATAATGAGGAGGAGATGCTGGAGAGGAAGGGGCCATAGTTATATGCCACCTACAGTTTCTGTTTTAGAAGAAACATGGACTGAATAGTGCTGGAACCTCAGGGCAGCATCAGCTGCAGGACAGCCCAGACTTCCTTACGGGCTGCCCAGAGTGACCAGGACAAGTGGGCATCCTGGACAGGCTAGTGAGCCAATGCCCCTTAAATGCTTATTTGCACATATTGTTTAACATTCATTTAATGAGCATGTGGAAAAATGTTTTCTATTAATAAAAATTGCAAACCTTTTTGCAACGTTCAAATTAAACATGAGGTATTTATTTTATTTCTTGAAATAACACCATATTTTAACCTATTTGGAACTGCTACACTTCACAGTTTTCCCACCACTCATAACTAGAGTTAGTCATCAAATTCACTGAAAATAAACTTCACTTTCATGGCTATACTCAAACTATATTTAAATTGTCTTTTTTTTCTGGCCTTCATGTTGGCAAAATATTTCCCACTCTCCTCTCTTTGACTTTTACATATTTTTTTTTCCAAAGGAGACAGCTTCTTGAGAGATGTATTAAAGGGTTTAAAGTTGAGGAAGTAAAATAAATCATCTGTTCCTAGTGCTTTACTTGGTTTCTCTTTCAGCTAACTTTAACTTCCAACTATGGGACTGTCAAATGCCAGGTTATAGAATTATGGACACAGGTCTGTGTCTCCGACATGCACAGCAAACATAGATTCTTCTGGATGGGAAGTATCTTCTGTTTTTTGAGGAGAATAGAGTTCTCCAGCTGGTGCTGGACCAGTCAACATCTTGCCAGTTTTGTAAGTGTGGTTGGCACTACGTCGAACCACCTCATGGAGAAAAGTGGATGTTCTGAACAGCCCTGGTCTCTTTCCCCACTGCAACTGCTGTAGACATTATTGTGCAGTGCAGACTGGAGGTCCAGGACAGTCTGATACTGTCCCTGTCTGTAGATTTTCAGGGTAGAAAGGGAGCAAAAGGGGGTCTCTTTACTACTGTGAAGCCCTGTCTTGACCACCTCATGTCACCATGCTCCTGGGTCCCCCCAACACACACAAAGCCATACTTTCCTAGCAGTAGGTTTCTGGCTCTAGCAAAAGGGGGTCTCTTTACTACTGTGAAGCCCTGTCTTGACCACCTCATGTCACCATGCTCATGGTGGGTCCCCCCAACACACACAAAGCCATACTTTCCTAGCAGTAGGTTTCTGGCTCTGCCTTAAAAATGTGTCCAGTACCAGCCTATTGTTGAGATGCCCTCATACTTAGGGTAAATTTTCTTTTACAACTTTCTGGAATCTTCTCTTGACAATTGATCTCTATCAGGGTCACCTCTGAGGAGGAAAAACGCTGAGCCTCAGATCAGAAGACATCAAAATCTGAATACCTCTCCTCCAAGAAGATCCCTTGGCCCCCAGGCAAATTTCCCCTGTCCTCTCCTCACTAATATTTGATTTTCACGACCAGAGAGGATGGGGAAATGGAGCCTCCATCAGGCCACCAAATGTCCAGTCACACCCTTCCTCAGAAAGGTATAGCTTGCCTTTGTCCGGAGCTAAGAGGGGCCACTTAAGGGATTCCTCTAACAGAGAAGATCTCTGCCCCAAGGTGACATTAATAAACAAATGACTGAATAACCAAACAAACTGTCTTAGAAGTGAGCATTTATGGATTTAGCACTGAAATCTCTACTGAATTAAACTGTTCATTACTACATGATTTCTGGTATACCTATTTTATAAAACTGTTGAAAGCTTTGTTTTTGGTTTAAAGGGTCAACTACCTATTAATAAAGAATTTTTGACAGGGCAAGAATAGCTTGAGTGTAGGTATGGTCAGTTGTTACCCATCTTAAATGGGTCAGAAGATCTATTATACTAATTTGCATTTAGAGTGGGTAGATTTTTTTAAAATAAATTGTTTGCAAATTAAGTGGGTTTTAATTGGGAAGGGTGAGTGATGTCCAGCCTGATCGATCTTATTAAAAGGATAAATCTTTCAGGCATGAAGTTTTAATATTTCAACCACAAGATTAGCACTGTTATGTTGCAAGTCTCATTTAAATTGTTTGCCAAAGGCTTAAATGAAAAACAGTCTATGATAATATAAAATCACCATGGCCAAAAAGCGATGACAGATAACATTTAGTGGGTTTCGGAATAATTGTTCATCCAGCAAAATGGTTTCTGTGTCAAATTTGATACATCTGTTAAGGAAAAAGCTTAGTGATGAGCTAATTACCTTCAGTAGTTTATTACTTTTAAAAAGTGTTAAAATTAGTTGTATCTGGAGAAGTAACTTTGATTCTTTGTTGCAATGAATAATGCAAAGGTTTGTTTAAATTCCTTCAGTCCTATTTATAAAAGAACACCTGGGTAGCTTTATTTTGAGCTTAGAACAAAACATAAAATTGTTGAGAACATGATATTTAAATGTGCTCATTTACATTCTTAGGCAGATCAGCAGTGGCAAAATAGCCTTGCTGAGGATATATAAATCTAGCTCCACGAAGCTCTAACCACCAGTAGCCTTCCATGGCGGAGAAAGAGAAGAGTGATATAGTCAGCAAGGGGCGGGTACTGATCCCTTCTCCTTGTGGAGGGAAAAAGGGCCTCGTGCTGCCTCCTGTTAGCGATGTGGAGAGACAGCCGCTGGTGCCCGGTACTGTCCTCAAACTCCATGCTTCCTCTGCTTTCTCTGCCTTCCTCATTTCACCCACTCCTGCCTTAATGTGTCCCTTTGCATACCCCCTCCTCCCCACCACACACACACACACACACACACACACACACACACACACACCCAAACCTGAATCACACACACACACACACACACACACACACACAAACCTGAATCACACACACACACACACCCAAACCTGAATCACACACACACACACACACCCAAACCTGAATCTCTTGAAATCTCCTCCCAAAGTTCTCTTCCCACATTTTGGGGAACAGCTGGTTTCATGCGCCACACTAGCCTCAGAACGCCCCATACCCTGAGCTGAAGAGGGCAGGAGACCTGGGCAGCTGCCCAGAGCACCACCCATAACAGGAAAGGGATGGATCAGCATGGGACTACTTCCAACACATTTCCACGCACAACTCCCTAACTCCTCAAAATCTCATTTGGTCCTACTCCCAGAGAAGAAGAAAGAATCTTCAAACGAAAAGTAGAAACTGAAGTAAAAATCCTCACCAGAACACTCCAATCTCTGTTCAACAATTTTTCTGTGTGCTCATGACAATTTCTATAATGAAGGTAGATCACCAACTTGAGACCAGCTGCCTAACAGCCTCTGATATCAGGCACCAGAGTCAATTAAAATTCAGAACTGGAATATTACTGTTTGCCAGTAATAAGTCTTAGTAACCAAACCACATCTATGTACATTTCTGCCCTTATTACACAGGGTAGATGCCAAACCCTATCCAGGTGTGTGTGATGGAAAAACTATAAAAGTAAAGGGAAATCCAAAGGAGCAAAAATGGCATTAATTTCAGGGCACATCATCATAAATCCTTCATTACATACATTCTATTTGTATTACTACACAATCGCTTCCTCCCCTCCTTAATTAAATACATTTTGAGCAAATGTTGGATAAATATTAGGTGAAGGAAGACCAAATCACTTGCCAGGGTGGAGGCCCAAGGTATAAATGAGAAATTAGGTTGGAAAGAAGGATGGGATACCTAAGCTATTTAAAAACCTCCTACTTTCACTCCCACCTTCTCTCTTTGTCTTCCTGGCTGAAAGCCACTCCCAGGTCACCTGAGGACCCAGCATCGTGGCCTCCCCAACTGTCTCTCCACAACACCTGGGCCAGTAGCCTCAAGTTCTGGCCTGAGAGAGAGCTGCTGAGGAGCTCCCGCTTGCTTGACCACCTTCTCAGGCCTGTCACCAGCAGCCTTCTCCCTGCCTCATTCAAGGTCAGGGTGTCATTTCTCTTTTCCCCTTCCCCATAGCCCAGCAGATGCCCAGGCTTTTCCTTACTTCTGCAATCTCCTCTACCAGCAGCCATCCTGATTCCCGGAAATATCCATCTCCTCTGCCTGTTCAGGCTCCCACTTCCCCATGGTACATATTGAGTAGGTTCACCCTTGGGTTTCACTCTGAACTTGTCTTTACTTTGTGTCCTTGGAATGGAATGCTGCAAGGAAGTAAGAGTAATGAGTTGGCAGCAGATGTTAGCAGAAACCTATTTCCTGCTTCTCAAACACATCCAGCCCACACAGGACAGATCTCACACTGCCCCTCCACATATGCACCCTGACAGGGAGGCCCTTACTGTCTCTGACCCTGTCCCCTGGGGGCACTTTCCTGCTCAGATTATTATTATCGGAAGCTGCTTACAAGAGATAAGAGACCAGGAAGTTGAAATCCACATGCAAAGCGTCATGAGTACCCTTCATGTTATCCAGGGAGCCATGATTTTTAATATAATGGCCACATTTCCGCCTATAAAAATCCCCAGCAGTAAAACCCTAGAAGTTCACTGCCCTCATCCACACCCTCACCAAAACTGAAACTATATACTGATTTGCAGCACGTAGCAGAGACCCTGAGAGTTCAAAATTATATCATAATGGAGGTTGGATATTTTTAATTAATAAAACCTTTGTGGAATAATTTTAACTAACACATCCACACCCTCACCAAAACTGAAACTATATACTGATTTGCAGCACGTAGCAGAGACCCTGAAAGAGTTCAAAATTATATCATAATGGAGGTTGGATATTTTTAATTAATAAAACCTTTATGGAATAATTTTAACTAACAGTGAAGAATCAGACACTACTTATAATGACAAATTATCATTTAAAATGCAAAGTGTGTGGACATCCTAGGGAATAACCACATTAATTACTCACTGCAGCCATTTAAATGATTCCTAGAGATGTTTCCAGCAGTCCCCACCCCCTGGGATGTCCGTCTGCTTTCTTCCTGATAATGTATATCCATCGTTCCCTGCAAGACCCAATCTTCTACAAGTCGTCTCCTCTTTCCAGCCCTGCTATTGCACACCTGTACAGAGGTGGCTTTGTAATTGTTTTAAGTTCATTTCAGTTAGCACTATCTCTTCTCCTTTGTTTTTTGGTGGAGTTTAGCAAACTAGCTTACATACAAAAGACCAAATGCCCCACAGAATACAAAATAGTATTCCTACAAAAACTGTGGGGCCAGGGTAAATGACCAAGAAAACGAATCCATCAATTAATTGATCAATGCAAAAATATATAAATTTAGAAACCTGATTCAGAAAGTCATGCCCTGAAGCTTAAGTTTATTGAACAGTATTATCTTTGCTTAAAAGTAGAGATTCCGGTTTGGAGTAATGAGACATGATTTCAAGCTCTGTTTGGTCATTAAACCAAACATTAGACAAGTTATTTTACATGTCTTGGAAATTGTTTTCCTCAATTTTTTTTAAAGCATAGTGCCAAATCAAATGAGAGAATGAATGAGCAAAAGCCTCATAAATGATGTAAATGTTAGTAATCACCAGTATTATTTCAATGAAGAGAGGGGAAATTAGGCACTAGAAAAATCTGTGCAGGAAACTGGGTCAATCTGAAGATTCTGAAATATGCATTTATAAAGAAAATATTTGAACCAAACAAAAGTATTGTTTTTCCTTAATATTCAGCATGTTTGTATTCCCCAGCTTATTATTTTGTAATTGATAGCAAAACTATAAATGGCTTTGGGGATTGCTGCATATCTCACATTATTGCCTTGCTGTGGAGTAGCATAATCAAGTGGAAATGGAGAAATGTTTTTGTCAAAGATTTCCTTCTGTAGGCAAAGATGCTGCTTTTTGCTAAGTATCTTTTAGCTGTTGACTATTTTATAATCATTGGCATAAATATAAAAATGGTAAACAATGTTTATTGTTTGCACACAAGTGAGTCTGAATTGGGGCCTTTTACTGCCAGCCATTCCCAATGCAATCTCAAGAACGTAATAGGCAATCAGATGGTGATTTATCTGACCCATTATTGAGAAAGAACCGAGAAAAATCTAAACATCATTTGACTCACTCATGTGTGCATTGCAAATGCAAAACAGTGAATTATCTGAGCTTTGTCATGATTTTCTATGCTATAAACATATTTAGTATTCAAAAATTTGTTTTTATTGCTTCCCCTAATTTTTCTTTGTTCAATCATAGGAAGAAATACAGAAGCAAAGTAAATGTAATGGAGTTTCGTAAAGAAAAGGTATCTAAAAATCAAGGCAGTGGAAGCAGAAGCACCAGAAAAATATGCTTTCTTGTGAGGTGTGTTGTTCCAATATCATAATCAAATTCCAGCTAGGGTAATTACTTCAGTCTATACTGCCTACAAGTCTTCTGTGGTGTGGGCTGGCTACCAGACTCTCTCTATCATATCAGAATTATTGGGCAAAGGGTTTGCCAAGCAACTTCCACATGGTTACATTTCAAGTGAATATGAAGCTGGGTTGTGTACTGAGTGAGTATAAGTCCCAAAACAAACTCCAAATTACAAAATGCAATTTTAACTATTTATGAGTATGACCAAAATTACGTTATGAAGTTAACTTGAAAAAGCAATGCAAAGTGTTACACTGTGTAATACGTCAGCCACAAATGTATTACCTTACCTGTTATTTTAGGAGTTAGTTAGCAATTACTTTCATGCCTGTCTCATGGAGTCATAGACTAGTGAGTAAAATGGACACTTTCCAAATAATGGCACAAATGAAGTACAAACTATACACCAAGTGAAGTGATTTAAAGAAGAACACATATCAAAGGTGGCTGAGACGGGGGCCAAAGGAAGCCTGTGCTGAGACTGGGGGCCAGAGGGAGAGGGGCCACGGCAGGATTGAGGAAGGGACAGGGCATAGCAGGTGTATCATCTCCATGCGGAGAGAGCATGGGGCACTGAAGGCAGCAGAGAAAGGCTGGTGTCACCAGAGTGGGGAGGCGAAGGGGACACATGTACAAGTGAGGTGGGGCAAGAGAGAGGAGCAGACTCTTCCGAACCGTGCAGGGTTGACAGTGTTCCTAGAAGGTTTTGCCCCTGAGTTTTAATGGGGAAAGTACTTAAATATATTATTTAGTTTTCTTCTCACAGCAACCAATGAGACAGACATTTTTCCAGTTTGGGTATTGAAGGAATAGACATAGTCACCTGCCCAAGTTCATAACGTATGTGACAGAGGAGTAATTCCCACCTTAGCTGGCTTGACTCTAGAGCTATTTTCCTGCTCTGTCCACCCNAGACTAGTGAGTAAAATGGACACTTTCCAAATAATGGCACAAATGAAGTACAAACTATACACCAAGTGAAGTGATTTAAAGAAGAACACATATCAAAGGTGGCTGAGACGGGGGCCAAAGGAAGCCTGTGCTGAGACTGGGGGCCAGAGGGAGAGGGGCCACGGCAGGATTGAGGAAGGGACAGGGCATAGCAGGTGTATCATCTCCATGCGGAGAGAGCATGGGGCACTGAAGGCAGCAGAGAAAGGCTGGTGTCACCAGAGTGGGGAGGCGAAGGGGACACATGTACAAGTGAGGTGGGGCAAGAGAGAGGAGCAGACTCTTCCGAACCGTGCAGGGTTGACAGTGTTCCTAGAAGGTTTTGCCCCTGAGTTTTAATGGGGAAAGTACTTAAATATATTATTTAGTTTTCTTCTCACAGCAACCAATGAGACAGACATTTTTCCAGTTTGGGTATTGAAGGAATAGACATAGTCACCTGCCCAAGTTCATAACGTATGTGACAGAGGAGTAATTCCCACCTTAGCTGGCTTGACTCTAGAGCTATTTTCCTGCTCTGTCCACCCCACATTTCTGTTCTCTGTCCTTGAACACTGAAGCAGTACATGAAATTGTTCGGTCATAGTTTCAAGGAAACACAAAAACTATCCATTCAGATCAATGATGGGTTCTTAATGCTGCAGTTTTGAGCTCATGGTTTTCAGCGGGCATGGCTGTGGCCAGTTAAAATGAACCCCTCATTCTGGGGTTTTCTAGCTAAGCAGAAAAGAAAGAAGGCAACTTTTAATTTTTAGGATTTCATACAAGTCAAGAATTGGCCAGAGAAGATACACGGGGACACTTTCTAATAAAACTCTGTGACTAGCAATACTGCTAAATCTAGATTTGGAAAGTCCAATCTTAGCTTCCCGCCTGGGAGCCAACCCTGCTCTTCCCTGTGATTGCAAATGGTTTGGTCATCTTCATTCTTTGAATACCGCAGTCAACTGCAAGCCCCATGTTGTGAAAAACAACTGGACAACAATCTAGAAGATTTTTTTTTTTCAAAATAATGTGCATTCTGTTTATTTCATTCAAAAACTCTTCCCTCTTAATACTTCATCTTTTCTGGAGGTCTCTGGATTGTTGTAGGACTTAATCAAGGGTCAGTTTCTTTTCAGGAACAAAATGATCTGCTTCTACTTCTGAACTTTCTCCAAAATGAAAGCCATACTTAGTCATGCTGGTAGAAGAACTAGGCAAGTGTTTGTGGTGTTGATACTGAAGCAGAGAGGATGGCAGCTGGGGTGGAGCAGTGGGAGAGTTAGGGCAACGTTGCCTGCTATAGAAGATAAAAGCTGGAATCTCAGTGTTTTGATTAAATAAAAGTTAATTTCTTGCTTTCAAGATCCCAACAGTGGGCCAGCCCGGTGGCGCACTGGAGAGTGCACTGCTTGGGAGCGCAGCGGTGCTCCTGCTGAAGGTTCGGATCCCATGTGGAGACCGGTTCCCACTCACTGGCTGAGCGTGGTGCGGGCGCAACACCGAGGGTTGCGATCCCATTGCCGGTCCCCGGTACAGGGTGTGACACCGAGGGTTGCGATCCATTGCCGGTCACGAAAAAAGACAAAAAGGAAAAAAAAAAAAAGATCCCAACAGTGGCATGGGTGAATCATTGAGAGATCCAGGTCAATGGAGAATCTGCCACCTTCCTGAGGTTGCCCTGGGTGTCCACATCCAACCAGCAGATGGGGACAGAGAGGGGACATGCAGAATTGTGTGGGGGTTTCTGTAGGCCAGGCCTGGAGGGGTCTGCATGACTTTCTGCCACATTCCACTGGCCAGAACTCAGTCACACAGCCGCACCTAACTGCAAGGAGGAATGGGACAGGCGGTCATGTGGTCCCCCTGTGAGCCGCAGAAGAAAGGGAAACAGACCAGGAATCAAGCAGTCTCTGCACAACAAGGATTTGGGAGAATGCTGCTTTCTTTTCGAAAACTTGTATCTAGTCTGATAATTTGGGAGATGAAGAAAACGTAATCTACACCTTAACCTATAAGCCACTTTTATGTATCTACGAAGACTTCTCTAATCATCCATCCCCCAAAATCTGATGAATATTTCACATTCTTTCAGTTTTTCCTTTCACAACATACACTCTCAGATATAGACAGAAGCAAACACACTTCTCTCCATTGTTCTGAGTCCAAGTTTCCTCAACCATAAAATGAATATAATATTTAATTTAACATTTATTGAGCATCTTTTATGTATCAGGATTCAGAGCTAAAACAGGCATCATATCATGAGGACAATGACAACATAGTGATATTAGAGGTGAACAAAATTGCGTAGTATTTTTGCTAACACCCACAACAGTGCTTAGCACACACTATGACATCAAGTAATTCCTGGCGATTTCTCCTCTTTCCTCTCTCAGATTCTCAACTATTTACCAGCCCCTTATTCTTCTGTGGGCACATATAACTATGGAGAAGTGTCCCATTTGTTTTTGAAAAAACTTTCGGGCCACTGTTTTAAATCCAGAAGCCAGGTCAGCCTGACTGCTACCTGTGGACTCAGCCTTGCTGCAATTCTGGCCCGAACTGAGCCTGAGCAGCAGCCCTGAGGCTTGTCCTCAGCTGCCTCTTCCTCCTGCTTCTGCTCTTACCTGCTTCTCTGGTCCCCAGTCAATTGGCTCCTGCCTTGCACCTGGCTTCCCCCTGCTCAGTTCCTGTCTTGTGTTACCAGCACCAGGACTCCCCTAACTTAGCTGTGGCCTCCTTGGGGGGCCCGGGGTAATAAAGCGAAGACATGGGCTAGTCTGGATTGCAGAAGCTTAGGAAAATTTACTGACCTCATCATGACCACTGTCATTACAGAAGTAGTTATTGAAATGTCTAGAAGGGTCAGCAACATTGTCTATAAGGGACCATATAGTAAACATTTAGGCTTTGCAGGGCACATATAGTCTCTGGCTCATATTCTTTGGTGTGTGTGTGTCTGTCTGTTTTTATTCAACCGTTTAAAAATGTAAAAAACATTCTTAGCACATGGGCCATACAAAAACAAGCAACAGGCTGGATTTGGCCTGTGGACATAGTTTGCTGACCCCTGGTCTATCGCTGCAAGATCCAGTATGGTAGCCACTAGCTACATGTGGCTTTTTAACTGTAAAATTAAATTGTTTGAAATTATATAAAATCCAGTTCCTCAGTTGTACTAGCTCAATACCATATTTCAAGTGCTCAATGGCCACATGTAGTTATTGGCTACCATTATGGACAGCAAAGATACAGAACACTTCCATCACCACAGAAAATTCAATTAGAAGCACAGGTCTAGAGCCTGGCTCAAACTACTAAGTTTTTTACAGCATTTTATCTAGATTAATTTTCTTTCCACATCTATGCCATTTTCTTCCCTCTTAAATTACGCCCATCAACATAACAATTCACATCATGCCTCATAAGTAGTGGGAGCTGTGAAATGAAGCAGTGAGCTTGCAAACTTGACTTTCGCCCTGAATTATTTGTTTTATAATGGTTGGAACTCTTGATAGAAGTTAGCCAATCAAACTTTGAAACCCCTTCTCTAGATCAGAGCCTTGTGCTTCTCAGTGCTAACTATGCTCTTCCCAACTTCTAGAAGCAATCCACAGGCAAACACCAAGCAAGATGCCCTCGATCTTCCACAGCAAATAGAAGGAAAGTGAGGAATTCCAGCTCTGACTGTCTACAGACATCCCAATCACAAAAGAGATGTGAAAATTCTAAGGAGAAGGGAAAGCAGGATATTAGAGGAGACATATCCCTCCAAAGGCACCACCTAGGGTGCAAAGGGGATAAGAAGGCAAACAAAGGAGAGACAGTGGTTCCAGGTGAGCTGGAGCCAGCTCCTACTGTCTCGTGGGAGCAATTGACAAGTTTTCAGGAATTTCATAAGCCTATTTGTAAACAGTCATTATTTAAAAATAAATTATATCAGGGCCAGCCTGTACTTCACTTGGGAGAGTGTGGTGCTGATAACACCAAGGACACGGGTTCGGACCCATATAGGGATGGCCGGTTAGCTCACTGGGTGAGCGTGGTGCTGACAACACCAAGTCAAGGGTTAAGATCCCCTTACCGGTCATCTTTTTAAAAGAAAAAATAATAAATAAATAAATAAATTATATCGACTTATAATTAAGTAAATTATATTAAAAACAAAAGTAATACATACATAAAACATCTCTTTCTAATTATTTCACTATCATCTAGCTCTTGAGGTTATCTGTGTCCGTTATCCATGTGAGGTAGAAGCATTACATTATGGTGTCTTGCTGCTCATCTCTTCCCAACTCCGTGCTCAGTGATGTCATACTGCTGCTTTGCAATTGGCCATGGTGGGTTTTGTTTTGTTTTGACCCAGGAAGCCAGTTGTTAAACATCTCCCAGAACACCACTGCTCCTGTGTAAACCAGAGAAAAAGAAATACAGGATATTAGAGAGCTGTAAAATATCAGTAAGGAAGAGCAGGGGAAAGGAATTCAGACCAAAGAGGTATGAAGTTCCTGCTGACTGCGGACCTCTGCTTCTGAAGCTGAGCGCTGATTGTAATTCATCCCAGTTCCCAACACCTTGAACAATCCTGCCTCAGTGGCTTTCCAACCAGAATTTTGTTGCCAGCCCTCCCAGAGTCCAAACACCTGTCTTTCGGGGCCTGTGCCAATTACTTGCCGTCTTGATGTCCCTTGCTCCTCTGACCATCATTGGTTAGATATCACAGATTGTGGATCCTGTCTCAGCCACAGCTAACAAGGTTTGCCTCCTTCTATCTTTTCTTCTCTGGATTAGCCTCCTTTCAGATTTTCTTTCTGATCATAAATTTTTGCTCTTCCTAGACTAGCAGACACCTTGCCATGCTGCACCCCTCTTGCCTGAGAGCTGGGTCATCTGATCCTAATCCTCCTGATCTGGACAATCCTATTGATACTCTTTCCAAAATCTCTTTCCATTACATGAATACAGCTACTGAACCATAAACGTGTCTCCTATGGAAGGGAGGGCAAAGCTGACCCACATATAAAAGTTCTGAATAGTGTCTTAGCACGAGATTTACTTTTATGGCACATTTATATTTGTAAAATGTTTATAAAAACAGAATGGCATTTCAAGAGGCTTAGAAGAAATCAACTTATAAGTTTTAAACAGCCCAGTCTAAATATAGTTATAAACAGTAGAAATAAATATGTGTATTATATTAAAGGCACTTTACAGAAGATTAAATTAAAGTGATGCATTGCTTATAAAAACAGAATGGCATTTCAAGAGGCTTAGAAGAAATCAACTTATAAGTTTTAAACAGTCCAGTCTAAATATAGTTATAAACAGTAGAAATAAATATGTGTATTATATTAAAGGCACTTTACAGAAGATTAAATTAAAGTGATGCATTGCACAGAAGCTAACGGGCACAAACACATTTAACTCTTGACACAAATTATTAAACATCATCCCTTTATTGTGACCTGATATGTACAATGTCGTGGATCAAGGGAGGTTAGCCACGTTGCTAGAGTGAGGAGTCAGATGTTCTCTTTCTGAAGGAAACCGTGGAAGTAGAGCGCATCACTTTCCTGTAATTATAGTGATTACAATGACAGCTTAGACTTAAAAAGGAAAACCATGTAATACAAGAAGTCACTATTTTAAACAAGATAATCCAAGCATTAGGCAAGATTGTTAAGAAAAGGAAGGGAAATTTTAGGATATAGCCATAAATAACTGAAATAGTAAAAAAACAATCACAGCAGCAATTTGATGGTGAGAAGGTGATATTTGACTATCAGTTGGACTATTTTTCTTTACTAGTTTTTTAAGGAATTAACTCTTATTCCCTTTGTTGTTTTCCTTCCTTATAAATTGTTTTTAAAATTATAAATAGATAAATAAAAAGACATTTTTACTCCTTTTTAAATCCTTTGTGTAGAAGTAGGACTTGGGAACTTCTTAAGGGACACTTTTTTTTCCTAAACACTTAACACCTCCTCTTGTGTGACAGTGGCGATAATTTACTGCACATAATACCTTGCCTTAGCCAAGAAGCTAAAGAAATATTTTATAGTTTCAACCTTGACATAGTGAAAGCACAGCTGTAAAAAGTTAAAAGGAGTATTACAGTGGCCTTAGGTATTTAAGTTTTAGGAAGCATTGGTTTTGTATGTCTGTACTGACCAGACAATGCCACTGTCTTTAAACATTGGTTTGGGCCATTACTTTGGAAGCAGCCATTTTGTATAACTGCCTACAAATTTAGTCATTGACCAGATTATGAAGTGAAAAGTCAATATTACTTTTGTTCTTGTTGGGTTCCCTTTGCCCAACTTAGAATGGCTTCCAATGAGTGGATATTTAATACTTCATATTATATTTGTCTTTATTTTTAAATAATCCCTTACACATTTGCCATCTCTATGCCTCTATGTGAATATGTTATATCCAAACAAAGTGATCTTACAGTCTCATGTATTCAGTGAACACCCTTTCCCTTCATCCATGGATGCTTACACAGGTGGATGTACACTCCCTCCAAAAAATAGATATCCCTGTGAATCCTTGATACTAAGAATAGCCTTGGGTTTAGGGTCCAGGATAAAAATCACTACCAGTAATGCAATATTGATCCATAACAACGGTGTATTAGAAAATTCAGTGCCCACTGAAAATTAAAATTTATGTGAGTCTGTCTACACTCTAAAGGAATCTTTTTCCCTTACTTTTTCATAGTCAATAATACAGATCAATTATTAAGATTGGCAATTACCTGAGTGTTATAATTTTATTTATAACAGGTCTTCATTTCAATTGGGATTTAGAAGTATACAAAAATGTACTTAAGGAAACAATAATATTAGGACAAAAGTAAATTGAAAAAATAAGAAAAGGAGAAACAAAAGGAAGAAGAGAGAATAATGCATATGTCATAATTTAGTGTATCAGCATTTAATAATCTGGAGAGGACTTGAGATGGAGTTGAGGAGTGGGTGAGGGGTGAGGGAAGGGACAGCAAACCACTGAATGTTTGTGCAAAATGTTGTGGGTGTGTTTAACACACATTTTTCTGCCCCTTCCAACTTCATGAATATTCTCTACAATGGCAGATCCTTGAGGCTAGATATACGAGTACAGTCTTATGTATCTATGGAATGTCTGTACTGTGTCCTGGGACCACATGAGAATGACTCGGTAGTGATACAACAGCCAGACTTCGCTTTCATTCTGGCTGTATCTGTTTCCTTTTGAACATTCTTCTCTCCTTTGGGTGCTTTCCCCCAGTTTTTCTTAATCATTACTGTATGTGCTAGATAAGAAAAGGAAAATAAAAAAAATAAAACAAACAGAGTTATCACAGCACATACACTACACCAGATAGGAAACAACAACAACAACTACATATATATATATACACACTTAATCATTACTGTATGTGCTAGATAAGAAAAGGAAAATAAAAAAAATAAAACAAACAGAGCTATCACAGCACATACACCACACCAGATAGGAAACAACAACAACAACTACATATATATATATATATACACGTTTACTGTAATTCTTAACAGTCAGGACTGTGGATTCTATAAAGAGATAATTCCTCTTCAGGAAACCCAGTCATTTTATGTTATTCTAAAGAGATGAGAGTTTCCCTAAAGTTAGAAAAGACATGTAGGTCTCTATTCTTCTTCCCTTAAGTTCCAAAGCCTAATTTAAAAATATATATGTATATGTATATATTCTTTCTTCTCTCCTTTTCCACATCTGGATTTCTGAAGTACAGGAATCAAATGCTGTTTTAAAGAAGGAACTCTTTCTTAGCATATTCACTGCCTTTCCTAATGTCACCTCTAGCTTTTCCATTTCTTGAATTTTAATGGTGTCATTTATAAAATAAGGTATTTTTCAAAAAAGAAAAAAAAAACATAGAATAAAGCATTTCTCTCCAAGGATTGTCAATGCCTTGGCAATTTTTCCTTCCCATCATTTTAGGAATGCATAAGAAATCTTCTTGCCCATAGGAATTTCCCTACTTGCTACCTGAAATAAGGTAATTAAGGGTTAGGCTCTCCTAGGAGCATGTTGAGGGATCTTTAAACTCTCTGGAAATTGGTTTTACACTCAGCTACCAAATTTAGTCCCTCTTCTGTTTTGCCTCCTCCAGGAGGCTATAGAGTTCATTTCAATGAAGTTCCTCTTAAAATTGCATCCAGGGGAAATGGTCAGCAAACCCATTTTAAAAACCTTTTAAAGGAGAAAATCTGTATTGTCTTTACCAAGGAGAACCTTAAATGCAAATGGAAGAGAAGAGTTAGTTTTCCAATTAAATAATGGGGAGGAAGGCCAGGAACATAAAATGGTCTTTGCTATACTGCCTGGATTTAAATGGCTTGAATATCCAGTTTGTGTCTTTAATACAGAGAGCAGCCAGAAGATGCTGAGCATCTTTTAAGATTAGCAGAAGCAGAATAAAGAAACTCTTTAAGTTATGTGAGCCACTTCCTCATGTCGCCTGAATAGATTCTCTAAATTCAAACCAGAAAAACTATTTTATTTGCTCTACGCGTATCTTATTTCTTGAGAAAAGCTTTCCATAGTTCTGCAAGTGACTCCAACTGTATCTATGTCTGTAAACTGATTTCACTGTATTAATTCGGACAGGCCAGTTATTTATTAATTTTTTAATTTAAATCCCCTCAAAGATTTCCTGTTTACTTTGTATTGTTCATGGTATGCTATAGCTTCATGATGGGCAGCCACTCACTACCTCCTGAGCTTTTAATGATGAATATGCTAATTATCCTGATTTGATCATCACATATTGTACACAAGTATTGATAGTCGACTTTGTACCTCACAAATATATATAATCAATTATGTTTCAATTTAAAAATTATATTTTTAGATTAAAAAATAACTTTAAGCAGGGAATTGAAAGGTGAAAAACTCCTCACCCTGTCAAGCTATTTCTATAGACTTGAATTTGTTTTAAATATGTAAAAAAAAAAAAAAAAAAAAAGGAAAAAAGGAAATATGCAATTAACCACTTAAGGCAGTTTATATCAAATTAACTGTGACTCAAAATTTAGCTCATATGTCAAATTGTAACCATTTCAGAAGGGGCATAGTTTTCATTCAAAACTGCTCAAACATTCTGGTTAAAGGTTTTAAGACAACTATCAGAGTGTTTCATTTTGTAAAAACAACTGTGAATTGAAGGTTTTTAAAAATTGTTTTTGTCCCTGCTTTTCTTTTTCTTTCTTTCCTTCTTTCCACCTCTCTCCCTCCTTCTCCCCCTACATCTCTTCTGCCTTCCCTTTCTCTCTTCTTTCCTCCCTTTTACACTTCGGTGACCATTTCGTTGCATTTACATCCCATCCTTCTTCAGAGAGGGAATTTGGTCTTCCTTTTGTACAATGCCCAGGAGTGATATTTTAAGAGGAGTTATTTATCTCAAACAAGCCCAATCACTGGTGATGGCCTAGAAATGTACAGGCGGATGTACGGTACAGCAGAGTTTCCCTAAAGTTAGAAAAGACATGTAGGTCTCTATTCTTCTTCCCTTAAGTTCCAAAGCCTAATTTAAAAATATATATGTATATGTATATATTCTTTCTTCTCTCCTTTTCCACATCTGGATTTCTGAAGTACAGGAATCAAATGCTGTTTTAAAGAAGGAACTCTTTCTTAGCATATTCACCGCCTTTCCTAATGTCACCTCTAGCTTTTCCATTTCTTGAATTTTAATGGTGTCATTTATAAAATAAGGTATTTTTCAAAAAAGAAAAAAAAAACATAGAATAAAGCATTTCTCTCCAAGGATTGTCAATGCCTTGGCAATTTTTCCTTCCCATCATTTTAGGAATGCATAAGAAATCTTCTTGCCCATAGGAATTTCCCTACTTGCTACCTGAAATAAGGTAATTAAGGGTTAGGCTCTCCTAGGAGCATGTTGAGGGATCTTTAAACTCTCTGGAAATTGGTTTTACACTCAGCTACCAAATTTAGTCCCTCTTCTGTTTTGCCTCCTCCAGGAGGCTATAGAGTTCATTTCAATGAAGTTCCTCTTAAAATTGCATCCAGGGGAAATGGTCAGCAAACCCATTTTAAAAACCTTTTAAAGGAGAAAATCTGTATTGTCTTTACCAAGGAGAACCTTAAATGCAAATGGAAGAGAAGAGTTAGTTTTCCAATTAAATAATGGGGAGGAAGGCCAGGAACATAAAATGGTCTTTGCTATACTGCCTGGATTTAAATGGCTTGAATATCCAGTTTGTGTCTTTAATACAGAGAGCAGCCAGAAGATGCTGAGCATCTTTTAAGATTAGCAGAAGCAGAATAAAGAAACTCTTTAAGTTATGTGAGCCACTTCCTCATGTCGCCTGAATAGATTCTCTAAATTCAAACCAGAAAAACTATTTTATTTGCTCTACGCGTATCTTATTTCTTGAGAAAAGCTTTCCATAGTTCTGCAAGTGACTCCAACTGTATCTATGTCTGTAAACTGATTTCACTGTATTAATTCGGACAGGCCAGTTATTTATTAATTTTTTAATTTAAATCCCCTCAAAGATTTCCTGTTTACTTTGTATTGTTCATGGTATGCTATAGCTTCATGATGGGCAGCTACTCACTACCTCCTGAGCTTTTAATGATGAATATGCTAATTATCCTGATTTGATCATCACATATTGTACACAAGTATTGATAGTCGACTTTGTACCTCACAAATATATATAATCAATTATGTTTCAATTTAAAAATTATATTTTTAGATTAAAAAATAACTTTAAGCAGGGAATTGAAAGGTGAAAAACTCCTCACCCTGTCAAGCTATTTCTATAGACTTGAATTTGTTTTAAATATGTAAAAAAAAAAAAAAAAAAGGAAAAAAGGAAATATGCAATTAACCACTTAAGGCAGTTTATATCAAATTAAC
>NW_007731156.1:24517-26138 GCF_000696425.1 Galeopterus variegatus | reverse complement strand
TGGGATCCGAACCCTCGGCGGGAGCGCCGCCGCGCTCACAAGCGGCGCACTGTAGCAGTGCGCCACCGGGCCGGCCAATACTGAAATTTCTAATCAGTGGACTGAGCATGTCCCTCCAATTCTTTGTCTTTTTTATTTTTCTCAAAAATATTTTATAATCTTTTGCGTAGAGGTCTTACACATTTTTATAAGATTTATTCACAGGTATTTGATGTTTTTTATGCTGTTGTAAGAGATATTTTTGTTTGTTTTATCTCATGTTTGTTGCTTATAGATAGACTATATGGCAACCTTTATAAAATCACTTTTTAAACGTAGTGGTTAACCTGTGAGTCATTTATATTTTCTGCATATGTGATCATATCATCTGCAAATAATCATAGTTTTATCCCTTTCTTTCCAAATCTTATGCATTTTATTTATTTTTATTGCCTCATTTTACCTCCAGAAAAATTTTGAGTACAAGTGGTAATGCTGGGCATACTAGTCCTGCTCCAATCCCTGGAGGAAAGAGAAGAGTGGAAGGCAAGGACACTGGCAATATTTTACCACTGAATGTGATTTTTTCTGTGTGCTTTTGTAGATACCTTTTATTAGCAATACTAGTTTGCTAATATTTTTTTTTGTCCTGAATACATGTAAAATTTAACAAATGCTTTTCCTCTATCGAGATAATCATATGATTTTCTTAATTATTCTGTTAAAATGATGAATTACACTGATTGACTTTTGAATGTTAAACCAATCCTGTATTCCTTGAATAAACTCATCCTTGCCATGATGTATCATTATCCCTTTTGTATATCACTTTATGTGATATCCTAATATTTTGTTGAGGATTTTTCACATTTATATTCATGAGTGAGGTTGATTGGAAATTACCTTCTTCTGTTGCTGTTGGAATATTCTTTTAAGGTAATAATATTAAGGTTAAGCTGGCCTCAAAAACTAAGCAAACAAAAAAGCAAACTGGAAAGTGTTTCTTCTTGTTCTGTGCTCTAAAAGAGTTTGTAAAAAAATGGTTCTGCTTCTCCCTTAAACGTATGGAAAAATGTTAAAGAAGCCACTTCAGCCTGAAGGTTTCTGAAGATTTTTATTTACATATTTTACACATTTAGTTTCTTCAGTAGTTAGCATATTATTCATATTTGTTATTTCTTCTTGGGTTAGTTTTGTTAAGTTACTTTTGGGAATTTGCCTTGTTCATTTAAATTTTTCAAAATTATTGTCATGGAGTTGCTTATGACCTTTGTCCATTCTGTTTTTAAGGGCTGTAGAATCTACATTAATATCTATATTAATAACTCACTTTCATGCTGATATTGATGCTCTCTATCCCTCTCTTTCCTTCTCTCCCTCCTCCCTACCAAAGATCAAAATTTTTTTCCCCAGTTCTCTATCTCTTTTTGGAACTCCAGTGATACATATCTTAGATCTTTTGATATTGTATCACAGATCTCTGAAGCTCTGTTTAAATTTTTTTCAATTTTTTTCTAGTTCTTTGTACTGAATTATTTATGATTCTCTCTAAATTCTTTACACTTTCATTTGTCATTTCCTTTCTACTGTTAAGTACATCCATTTTTTAAATTTTAGATGTTGCAATTTTTCTAGTTCTAGA
>NW_007731156.1:22271-22979 GCF_000696425.1 Galeopterus variegatus | reverse complement strand
TCTTTCTTTCTTTTCTTCCTTTCCCTCTCCCTCCTTCCCTCCCTCCCACTTATGAGTGACACGTGGTATTTCTCTTTCTGTAACTACCCATTGTTAAGGACTGAGTGTTTGTACACCCCCTCCATTCATATGTTAAAGCCCTAACCCCTACTGTGGCTGTATTTGGTGGTGGAGGCCTCTAAAAAAGTAAATAATTAGGTTTAAATAAGACCATAAGGGTGGGGCCCTTATCTGATAGGATTAGTGTCCTTACCAGAAGAGATACCAGAAAGCTTGTTTGCTCATTCTCCTCACATGCACAAAGGAGAGGTTATATGAACACACAGTGACATGGTAACCATCTAAACCCAAGAGGAAAGTCCTCACTAGACTCCAATCCTGCTGGCACATTGATCTTGGACTCCCAGTCTCCAGAACTGAGAGAAAATAAATTTCTGTTGTTTAAGCCACCCAGTCTATGGTATTTTGTTGTGGCAGCCTGAGCAGACTAATGCACCCATGGAGCCCTGATTTAGCTTATTCTCAGGCTAGAAGCCATAAAACAGGTAACTTGGACTATATCACTACATTCCCCCAAATGTCAACTTCCCTCCAGAATCTGCTTGGTTTTGTTCACTTTCCAATGACTTCAGGTTCTTGCTTTTTGTATTTTGTTCAATATTTATACTTGTTATCTGGGGAAGAGTCACATCTGGTAGAAGTTTACTT
>NW_007731156.1:20025-21949 GCF_000696425.1 Galeopterus variegatus | reverse complement strand
ATTTTGTTCAATATTTATACTTGTTATCTGGGGAAGAGTCACATCTGGTAGAAGTTTACTTCGCTATAAAAGTAGAACCCATGTTTATCAGTTTTATTTTTATTTGTAAAGAAACAACTGTTTGATTCCCTCCACTGTATACTTGTTTTCTGTTTAATTAATTTCTGTTTTTATCTTAATTATCTTAAGAAAATTAATTATCTTAATTATCTTTCTTTTTATGTGTGTGAGAGGCTTAATTTACTACGTTTTCTTTCTTTTCAATCTGCTGAAGTGGACTTAAATCATTGATTTTTTTTTAAGCCTTCTTTTTTAACACATGGATAATGTTGCCAATGTGCTTTTCTAATCCTTTGTTTTGTTTAAGTTTTTTGACTGCTGCTCTATTATTTACTGAATTAAGTTATTAAAATCTCATACTATGCTTATAGAAATGCCTATTTCTTCTTTTAGTTCTTACTTTCTGCTTTATATATTTTCAGTGTATGTTATTAGATTTAATTGTTCTAGATTTTAATTGCCCTCTATTCTGAGAACAGTCCTTTTAATAATATGAAATATAGCTCTTTGTCTCTAGTAATACTTCTTGCTTTAAAGACCGCATTGTCTGATACTGTTATAGATAAGCTGACTTACTTTTGCTTAGTGTTTGCATGATATTTTTCCATTCCATTTCCATACTGAAAGTAAAAGCTTTCTATATACTTATATTTAAGTCTATTCAAATTTGTATCCAAGCTGACTATTTCCAGAATAGTAAGGCAGAATCATAGTAAAAATAACAGAACCCAATTCTGTACTTACGGTGAACTGTAAATAATCATAGTTGGTAAGGCAGTCTTAACTATTGCAAGAAAAGTTGTTACAAGGAACTGGCATCCTGAAAAACACCAGCATGTAGCAAGACTAGCATGTGACACACATCAAAAGTTAAGCCAAACCTTAGTAATTAAAGAAGAGAAATTTGGACCAGACCAATAAATCGTTAGAAATTAATATCACCCCATCATATAATATTTTTACATATTATAAATAATTAGTAAGTGTTGAAAGTTAATTTTATATTCTTTAATTCTGTAAATTATGTATATTTATTTATTTTCAATAAGATCCTTTTGTTGTGTTAATAAAGTCCCAAGTTAAAGAACTACTCCAAGTTATCTAATGTATCAGTCAAAGAAAGTGAGTTGAAACACCAGGTACCAATCACACTTTATTAAAGGAAAAGAATCTGCCAGGCTGCACTGAAAATGGAGAGCAGCAGCTGGTGTCAGGGTGGGAGAGCTTATATAGGCTGTAGGGAAGGCTGAGGTAATCAGGGAGGGGTTTGGTGCTGGAGTGCAATCAGTGGAAGGTTGCACCCATGCAGAAGTAGAGGAGTTTCTATTTCTCAGGAACCACGAGTTTTCTTGTAAGGAAAAGGCTGGCAGCTATTTTGTGCTCAGNTTCAATATTATGCCAAATTTTGTATGGATGGGTGGCCAAACATTTTTCTGGGGAGAGGGTCTATAGCTCTTATGTGTTTCCTGAAAAAGTCTATGACCCCAAAAGTGTTAAGGACCACTGCTATCCCAGCGGTATCTGAATTCAGTTTCCCAGAGTGAATGAAACAGGGAAAGTGATTTCCTTACAGAGTCCTGTCTTGACAAAGAGTATGCCAAACTATACAATGGGATATGATAATACGCATCAGAATAAATCCCATCTGAACTATTATTTTAGTCAAACCACGTTTTTTATAAACTTGAGTTTTTTCTTCCCTTACATCACCAACGTTAGTGCACTGGGGGAAAAAAATCAAGATTAAGAGACTATGATTATGAAGGAAAAACAGATTTCTTCCAGTAGAATATTGATTATAAAAGTTGTTCTTCCACTGCTAATTCTTTAAAATAATGAGCTATAGAATACTTTTATTTTATTT
>NW_007731156.1:15768-18964 GCF_000696425.1 Galeopterus variegatus | reverse complement strand
AAAAAAAAAAAAAAACATTTTAACAAATTTGAATAAAATTGGCAAAAAAGTAATCATGAGGTCAAATTGACTTGCATTTTGTTGGTACGTAAAACCACATTCAGGATACCAGAATTCAGATTGGAGGCAAGTTATATCCAGTTGATGTTACTATAATATGTCATTAAAACTACTTACAAAATTAGCTGGTGGCTAAACATTTTGTGATACTTGCAAAAGGAGAAATGTGAAATTACCTAATTTGTGCTTGCTTTTGGTATAGTAATTTCATGTAAACAGATATTCTTTAGGCTGCTGCATTGCATTTTAATTGGAATCCCTCATTTTTGGACAATGACGACAAAATAACTCAGCTGACCTTGAGTTTGTTAATCATCACTCCTTGGTAATGAATGAATCAACAAAAGGGAATAGTTTAAGTTTCCAAGCCTGAATCTAAATGTGACATTACTTCCATGTTTAATTGTGGTCCATTCAATTTTAAAAGACTATTCTGCAGAATAGCGAGGGGTTTGAGTAGAGGCAATTTCTGGAAACATTCTTCACAGGTAGTCAACATGTCCCTGAAAACAAACCCTAGGGCATAGGATTATGTGATCAGTATTTTCAGAAACACCTAAGCCTTCCTTCTTGACTTTTCAGTTACTTTTTAAAGAAAAATTACTTTTCTAAATATAACTAAACATAGGTTTATAAATATTTTAGGTAAAATTATAAAATAGCCTACAATTATATCTATAATCAACCCCAGCCCTTTATGTAACCTTACCATTGACTTGAAGAACTTCCTTTATTACCTGACAAGCTTGTTCACTCTGTACATTTATTTCGATTTTGTTGGGCTTTCAGCCATGCCTATAATGTTGCTGAGGAGTAAAATATCTTTTATAACCAGAATCATAAATCTTTCTTATAACCATGAGACTATATCTTTACGGCCGTAAGTCATTTTAGTTACTGTCAAAAAGTGCCATCATATCACATTACAAATTAGAAAACTGAAAGACAGTGTGTGACTGACAACACCTATCAAGTGTGGGTAAGGAAAATAATTTTCTTTTTGATAAACCAACATTTTCAATAACAAATATTTTTTAGACAAATAGAAATTATTTGGATATGAGCTTTAGCCAGATTTTGAAAGCACAACTAGGTTAATGTGAGCAAGCAAAACAGATATATTAATGAAAAAGTACTCATTCAAATGGAGGTGAGAAAAAGACGTGGAAAAGAAGGAAATTGACCTTTTGTTTTATGAGGGGTGAGAGAAAAGGGTTATCTTTTTTATTTCAATCTCCCACTCAAAGATTTTGCACAGATGCAGTAATGACATAACTTTTGAGTTTCTTCTTGGCAAGAACTGATTGTTGTCTAGATGTTCAATGTATGGCCTTTATTGATATTTTGAATGTGTGGTCACTACTGAGGTACTCTTGTAGGAAAAGAAAATAGAAATTTTGATAAATAGAAGCTTATGTTATTTTGATTAGTAGAATGTTTAACATTTTTTGTGTGCGTTTTATTTAAACTCTCCTCCTGCTCTCAACTTTATGTGACAGTAATTATATTTTTTAAGCAATTTGTTTCCATAGAATTCAGCACATCTACTATATCCTGATTGTGCTGGTCTGAATGAAAACTGGATGCCATAAAACCACAGAAGAAAATTAGCCATGAAGTTTTATGTATTGTGCTTGTCTCACCTGACATGACATGTATGGAAGAGCTTTTGTATAAACTGGGACTTCGAGTGAAGGCAGTGAAAAGAGAAAGGGGAGTCACCAGCACCTTTATGCTCTTTGTCTCTTTGTCCTTAGACACATTTCCCACCTTCTCCTGCTTTGCCCTATATTTCCAGGGTCTAACCCTGGAAAATCACATTAACAAGGCTCCTTTGTCAACTGGCTCCCAGCTAGGTTCAGCTAATGGGAGATATTGGAAGGAGATATGATGCAAAAGAAAGTGGAAGCCCTGGTATTTCTCCTCCTGTCTCCACACTTTGGTGGCTACCTTCGCAGCATCTTCCCCTCTCTGGTTCCAGCTTTCTCTAGACAGATCCATTGTGGTTCTAGCTTCACCTGAGAGGCCCTCCCTGCAGGCTTTGTCGCATCACTCCTTTCCTTGGTATCCCCAGCCCTGGGAGTGGCTGTGGCTTCCTGAAGCTGCTCATCTCTGGGCTGCCTCACCTTCCCTCGTCGCTCTTTCAGTTCCTCTAACACCTTTGTAACTAGAGCATCTCCAGTTATTTCTGAAGTTGCGGTGACAAACACCAGGCCCATGTCCCTCTCTATGCTCCCACCTCTAGTTTCTTTATTGAATCAAAAGGAGTTTGCAATCGTAAGAGAGGAAGAGGAACAGGAAGAGCCAAATTGATATGGATACATTAAAGTTTTAAGAAAAACTTTACTTACCAGAACCACGCACATACAGAGGCACACACACACACACACATTAATTGGAAAAAAAAAAAATAGGCAGTTAATCTCTGCAAAACTGGTCTTTCCTGACACCTGCTCTCTTTTAAGTCAAAAGCTCAAATAGATGCACGCAGAATACTTCTGTGTAATTGTTCTTCCATCTATGTCCATGCATTCGGCTAATTCCCCTCTCTGGCTGCCGAAAGATACAAGGAGGATACAGTGTTGACAGGGACTCTGGCCCTGGTTGTAGCAGGAGGTTAATGAAGCCGAGGATACATGCATGGAGAGCCTAAAACTCCCACTGAGAATTAATTTTGTTTGCCCATTTCCTAATGGTCTTCGTGGTCATTAAACTTAACTGCAGTTTGGCACTCAGTACATTTTCTTTTTACTTTTGGCTTTTGTTATACAGAGCTCAGAGCTGAAAGCATCTCTTTCTTAAAACTACAGAGTGGTTTTCTAATGGTTACAGTATGTGGGACCTGGGCTCTCTGGAAAGCTAAATGTCATTTGGTGCAAATTGTACTGTGTAATTTATAACCAATCTAACTGCTCTTTGTTAATGAGCAAATTGTGTTTGTGTGTGCATGCACCTGTGTTTGTACATGCATGTATGTACATACTGGGAGTGAGAGTCAGGTCTGGTTTTTCAAATTCGACCTTTATTCTCTGTGGAAGGATATGAGTTGACCTGAAATTCGTAACCATTCTCATAATAAGAAACAAGTGTACTAACACTTTGTGATAATTCAAATTAGAAAACCAAAAACAGGGGC
>NW_007731156.1:6707-15452 GCF_000696425.1 Galeopterus variegatus | reverse complement strand
AAAACTACAGAGTGGTTTTCTAATGGTTACAGTATGTGGGACCTGGGCTCTCTGGAAAGCTAAATGTCATTTGGTGCAAATTGTACTGTGTAATTTATAACCAATCTAACTGCTCTTTGTTAATGAGCAAATTGTGTTTGTGTGTGCATGCACCTGTGTTTGTACATGCATGTATGGACATACTGGGAGTGAGCGTCAGGCCCGGTTTTTCAAATTCGACCTTTATTCTCTGTGGAAGGGTATGAGTTGACCTGAAATTCGTAACCATTCTCATAATAAGAAACAAGTGTACTAACACTTTGTGATAATTCAAATTAGAAAACCAAAAACAGGGGCCGGCCCGGTGGCGCACTTCTACTGTGCGCTGCTTGGGAGCGCGGCAGCGCTCCCGCCGAGGGTTCGGATCCCACATACAGACTGGCCGCTCACTGGCTGAGCGAGGTGCGGGCGCAACACCGAGGGTTGCGATCCCGTTGCCGGTCCTGGTCCGGTACTGGCGTGACACTGAGGGTTGCGATCCGTTGCCGGTCACGAAAAAAATGACAAAAAGGAAAAAAAAGAAAACCAAAAACAGGCTGGCTGATTGGCTCAATTGGTTAGATTGCAGTGTTTATACCACCAAGGTCAAGGGTTCAGATCCCCTTACAGGCCAGCTGCCAAAAAAAAGAAAAAAAAAAAAAAAAGAATGGAAAACCCAATACACGTTCTTGTAATCTGGGTCACATGTTTCTATCTCTGTGGTGATTATGTTTTCCAAACCAAGACCTGGACACGTGTCATGACAAAGAACTTCCTTTAAAAATGTTCTTAAGTCCTACTTATACAATCACTTTTATAAGGGTATAAAAATTCCATCATGTTCTATGCACATTTCACAATTGTATTTTTAAAGAGAATAAAATTTTTATAAATAAGAATTAATCTTAGAAAATTCATAACATTGGGCTGACCCCGTGGCTCACTCAGGAGAGTGTGGCGCTGGGAGCTGGGGGCGCCGAGGCCGCGGGTTTGGATCCTATATAGGGATGGCCTGTGCACTCACTGGCTGAGCGCGGTGAGGGCGACACCAAGCCAAGGGTTACGATCCCCTTACCAGTCACAAAAAAAAAAGAAAAGAAAAGAAAAAGAAAATTTGTAATATTGACTCATACTATGTCCTCTCCTCATTCTTCCAAGGTATGGCTCTATGTGTTGGCCTTGTTTAATAACCCATAGAAGGACTAAGCAAGAATGGAATGGTCACTGGCTTATCCAGAAAACTGTAAAAATGTTTGGTCATAACTCTGGGAGAGTGGGCATTTAAGAATCTAAATTCACGTGAAGATTAAACTGGAAGCCAAGGATTGGATCCCTTAAAATATCCCTCGTGTTCTGAACTGCAGTAATATGCTCCCAAAAGTCAAGAAGAAAAAGAAATCGCAGGAGAGTTTTCCCTTAGGAACTAGCCTTTCCTCAAAACCAGATTAAAATCTGTGAAAAAATAAGGCAAATCCAAACCAGGTCTTTGCAAACAATTTTTCCAAGTGAAAGAGTTTAAGGAGGCAGTTCCTGTGTAGGATGTGAAGGCTGCTGAGAAGGGAATTGCTGGCCAGGGCACCCCCAAGATGTAACCACCCATTTGAGAACAATGGGAGCCTACATGGGATGCTCATTGTGAGCTCTTCTCTGCACCTTCATCTGGGATGTCCGTGTAGGAACCATACATCGGGATTCAGAAGAAGACCAGCATCAAAAGCCATTTAAAGAGAGCTCTGAGGGACTCTATTTCAAGAATAAAACTGGAAGACACTTCTCTATGGTTCCTAAACACCAGCTAGAAAGAAAATCAGAAACCTTGACTGTTAGAAGTTGTGTGACTTCTTAAACCTTTTTTAAAAATTAATGTATTAATATATATATATTTTTACATTCTACGATGTTGCAGAGCAGTTGAGGGGGGCATAGTTGAGGCCTGTGGCATCTCCCTCATTCTGGCAGAAGAGCCCAGGGTGGTGGCTCGGTCATGGCTGGGCTGGAGGCAGACATCAGGGAGACACGGCTGAGGTCTTTGGCCCCGCTCTACGCCAGCTCAGGAGTGGCCTGGTGGTCATCGCGGGGCTGGATGTGGACATCGGGAGGCGTGGCTGAGGCCCTCGGTCCTTGTCGCCCTGGCTCAGGAGCCTAGAGCACTTCTGGCAGTGGCTCTGGTGGTTGTCACTGGACGTTCTTAAACCTTTCAATCTTCTCTGTGTCTATTTCTTACATTTATCTGCTTTTCTGATGATAGACAAGAGCGAAGCCCTTAAAAGGAAATCCTGCTTCTTCTTGTTTGGCGGGCAATAGGAAAGAGAATTTAGTGATCTGGGGAAACTACATCTAACGTAATGTCCTAGCTTGAGGTGAGGGAGAAGAATTCTGAGGATTAGATAGGAAAGAAAGGGAGTAAATCCTTGGAGTTTGAGGAAAGGGGCTAAGGAGGGGAGTTACAGGAGGAGGATTTGAGAAATAGAAGCAGCCCAGAAGTTAAACATCTCAGAGTGGGCACTTTTCCTCCTAGGGTCTCATCGGTAACCCCTGATGAGATCATTTTCCAAGCTCCCTACCCCTGCAAACATAATAAAGCCAGCAGGGTGTATATGAGGAAAGGTTTTCTATGAGAGAGTTAGTTACAAGGTAATTCAATCTTATTTTCTAACCCACCTTTCTTGTCCGGTTGTAATCCCATTAAGAGCACAAACTGCCCAGTTCCTTTCTTTTACAGGTCTATATCCTCTTTAACTATGGTACCCACACTCTTTTCATAAACGTAGTAGTGATACTTTTCATGCTGTCCATTCAGCCTGGTGCCATTACCAAGAGGAATGGACAGAGGAATGTCCCAAAGAAAACAGAATAGGACAGGAAAAGATGGATTGGGAGAGCAAGTGCTTGGCACATTTTTTGGAAAGGAATTTCTCTCTCTTACTTCCCAAGAGTTGGAGACCCAACTCTGCTCAGATGGAGAACTCCTACTTGGGTCTCTAATTTTCACTCAAGGCTGAAGTCTTACTTCAAATTTCTTTCATATTAGAGAACAGAGTTGTCTTCAGTACAGAGTCATTTTCAAGGTGAATTTTGTTCTTTTTTTATCTCGACATTTTATAACAAAAAATTTCAAACATACAACAAAATTAGAAGAATTTTAGAGCAAACACCCATATAACCACCATCTGGATTATATCATTAATATATTACTATGTTTGCTTTGTCATAAATCTATTCTTCTATGCTTTATTCTAGCCATAAATAAACCTCTCTTTTAAGCATTTCAAAATCCAAACATCTAAACAACTCCCTCTAAATACTTCAGCATGTATGTCATTAGTTAGAATTTAATATTTGTTTACAGGTGTTAATGCAAATCTTACATATGATAAAATATATAATTTTTGTGTATATCTGCTGAGTTTCTTCTGCTGAGTTTTGACAAATGTGTATATCATTGTGATTCTAACCCCTGTTAAGATATAGCATTCTATATTATATTAAACTTTCTTTACCATTACCCAGATAATTCCCTCATGCCCTTCCCCGTCAATCCCCATACTCCATTCTCTGCCAGAGTCATCAACTTTTCTGATTATTTTTCTTAGTTGAGAATATTTTCATGCTTGCCAAAGAGCCATGCAAATAATGGTTATAGTGATGAACTTTTGTGGTCAGTCAAATTTTAGGGACATTTGGCTTCAACCCAAGAAAAATTTAACATTTCTAAATGACTGATCATTGTAGATAAATGAGTAAAAGACTCATTCTATTGCATAAGTCATCTTCACCTTCTTCCCATTCATCTCTAATAGCCTGAATAAGAAATAAAGTACACATTGTCCCTGCCAGATAAATCAGCAATTCCATTTGTGTCATAATGGAGGGTCAAGGAAGAAGTTCTTCAATTTCTGAATATAGTTCCCATGTGATTACTGGTCTCAGAATATAGAACAAAAGAGGACAGATTTTGATACTACCAACAAGCCCTTTATAACTCAGACAGTCATACTCCCTTCTCAATAATATGGTGTCCTAGAAAGAAATGTAAATACAATAGCTATATCTTGCCGAATTAATAAACCACTCCTGGGTGTAAGTTAAGAACCAGGAAACATGCATTTCTTCTTCTGGGCCAGTGGGAGGCTGGGTGGGAAGCTACCATTGCATTGTGCTGCTAATGGTACCTAGTGGCTGATGAGAGTGAATTCCACTCCTAGATTGTCAACTGCCTGTGAGAAGTAGCTTTCTGGCCCATTGTTTTGCAAATTAAAAGGAAAGTTTCTGACCCCTGTGGCATCTTTATATCCAACAGGTGGGGTGGTCTTTGCTCTGGCTTTTGTTTGGGTTCGTTTTCTGATATCATTCTTCCTGTTTGTCCTGTTGAGTCACTTTTCTTTCTAGTTTCTCTTCACTAAGTCTTTCTACACCCTCTCCCCATGTATCCTTTCCCTGCCATCATTTCTTGTTTTATTCCCATCATTGAACTTGCTGTTTCTTCATGTAAAGTCCCACCCCTTCCGTTCTCCCCTTCACTTTCCAGTGGCCCACTTCACTTATTATCCTTTGTATTTCTCTTTTCTGCTGCTTAATGATTTGCCTGCTGATAAGCTGTGCTCAAAACACCGAGGCCTGCAGCACTTGCAGGTCAGTTCACTGAGCCTGGTACTCCCTGGACACGTGCTCCGGAGCAGATTGAAGTCGGACTCCATCATGCTGATCACAGGGCAGCTCTGTCCTGGTGTGGAAATCTTGTAACAACATCCTATCAGTTTTTTGGCTAATGAACCTATATGCTTCCCATCTTTATTTTCTTTTTTAAAAAATTGGAGTTTGATACTTTGGAAAATGTTTTTCTGTTGGAGACTTATTTTTGGTGCCATCTTTTGGAAACAGAAGCAAACCGGTGTTTATTTACTTTATACATCAGAACCAACACTTTGTTGTTGTTGTTATAACTGCGGGAGGATGGAGTAATAATAATTACTATTATTATAGCAGTATTCTTTGTAAAGTGCATTCTCATACTCTGTCCCATTTGAGTCTGAAGGCAACCCTTATCATTTTTTTCAGGATTCTTATTTTACGTTGAAAATGTCCACAAGCATTGCTGTAAGAGATTGCCTCAGAACAACTATACTTAATCAGTACAGAAGCTAATCAGGAGAATACCTCTTCTTATAAGGCTACTGCAAAATTTGCCTTTCCTTCCCCACTGGGTTTTCCTCCACTGGATCAGCAGTTAGAATGCAAAGCTGGTATCTTTCTTGAACACTCTGCAGTGGTCAGGAAGTTGCTACTCCAATGATTCATCAGACACCAATACATTATATGCTGGAACATTCAGCCACCTCAAAGACCATCATGAATATACACACTTTATACTCTTGACCCTAAAGATGTGCTCCTAGAAAAATTGTATGTAGATCAAATTATTGTGTATGAAATTGTATTGTAAAACACACCAGAGTAATGTGCTATTTAAAGAAATTCTCTTGTTTATCTTAGTGTAAAGAATTCTTTCACGATGCAAATAATCCATATTTTATTTGTAAATTTAGGGCTCTATGCACGAGTTTGTTTGAAGTGAAGGACACATCAATTTTAATGAACTTAAGTAGATGGTGGTCCCAGGTACACTTTTCTGAACCACCCAGGGGATCCCAGCAAGAGTTCAGTGAAACAAAGGGACATACCAGTCCCTCTGGAACAATAAAACTCTACCATTATTCTTAATATGAGTTGATAGGAAAAAAGGAAGTCCTTTCCCCTCTCCCACAGTGGTTTTACCTTTCCCGGTAATTGTTTCCTTAGAGTAAACTTGAGCTTTATATTTGTGAAAAGCACGAGTAGTTCTTTTTTAACAAACCACATGTGCATCAACTACCCTTGAACTAAGCATGCAAGGGTACACAAGTGCTTTCACTGCATTTCCTGAGATTGAGCTCAAAACGTTGCCTCTAAATCTCTGAATGCTCCTTAAGCAGGCTTTGCCCTTTATAGTTTATGTCCTTGGAATCAACTCTAAATTTCCTTAATCCTCTGCTCCTATTTTCAATACATGGACAAACAAACAACCACTATGTCCTTGGATCGCAAATCTCCTTGTGTTATTTAACTTAATTTCATTTGGTTTTGGGAACAACATTTTTATAAATTTACTCCCTCTCTGTTTTCATTAATGTAAGCCATATTCCATTTTCATTAAAGACTTTCATATCTAAATAATAAACTATCACCATCCTTGATGAGAAAAGTACTTCTAAAATGTTCGTTGCTGAGGAAAGTGTAGAGTAGAATCAAATTATGTTGCAGAGCTCATCCTGTCTCCATCGTAGGCAAATGTACTTCCCAAGGAGCCAACCTCAAGAACTTTAGAGCTACTGTTCTTGAGGAAGGGAGGTACCCACCAATTACTCATTAGCTGTGTACAGAAATAGCTGAGAATGGGGTAAATTTGTCTCAGCTACCAGGATCCCGCGGAGCTACGTTCTCTGGTTTCTGCAGCAAAGTAGATCAAGATAGAGACCTTTGAGTTTCCAGATATAGGAGAATTTGTGAGCTACATCAATCTGTGCCCCAAGTCCTGAGAGTTAGGTAATGCCCTAGTCTATACACAGAGGGACTTTCATAAAGATTTTGTTAAGCTCCCAACTTGCAGTGACTTTACAAGTCTGTTCCCAATTTCTCCCCTACCAAACGCAACCATATGGGAGAAGATATGCAAAATATACTAGGAGAGCAAAAAAGAATGAAGTTGGTGCTACAGTTGCTGCAATTTTTACCTTTTTTTCCTAGGAGGTCACTCATCCTGGCTTGTTCTCAACCCATTCTTTGATATCTCAGCTAAACTGTGCCCAAAATCTTTTGCTCCCCATGCCAGACTTCCAAAATCCTGAATTCTAGATTTGACAAAATGGATAGGAAAAGATAAACATTTTTCACCATTCCCATGGATACCTTTATTTGGGAGGGGAGAAGATTATAACTGGGTTATTCATCTTTAGACATGCTTGTTTTTATAGAGGTATTATAATCAGTTGGGGGAAAAAAATTTAAAAAGGGACTGCATCATGCAGACGCTGTTCCTAAGATAATGTCAGCTCCATGGCAGCAAGTTGGAGCTGGGAAGCACAGCACGTAAAGCTTGAAGATCTTACCCCTCTGAATTTACTCCCTAAATTCCTTTAGTATTAAACCTCCATATGGTTAATGTTAATCCTCATATTATATCTCCATAGTTTTCAGTATAGAAACTTAGATGTTGCCACAATTTATAACAGGGGAATGGAGTTAAAGGTATTTTTTTCTATATATTTTACTATTTTAAAAAATTTTCCACAAATAGGTAGTGTATGCTACCTATATTACTATACATACATTCATATATTTATACAAAAGTTTAATATATAAAAATGCCTACATTTACCTATATTTATATGTAAATATTTATATTATTATACTTAAATACAGGTAGCATATGCTACCTATGTAGTTATCTTTTAAAAATTTAAAATTGTGGGGCCGGCCCGGTGGCGCACTGGAGAGTGCGCCACTTGGGAGTGCAGCGGTGCTCCCGCCGAGGGTTCAGAGCCCATGTGGAGACTGGTTCCCGCTCACTGGCTGAGCGTGGTGCAGGCGCAACACCGAGGGTTGCGATCTCGTTACCGGTCAGTAAAAAAGACAAAAAGGAAGAAAAAAAATTTAAATTGTGAAAGGAAGAACAGCAGTTCCCTATTGCATATCAAAATCTAAATTTCCTCTCCACGTATCTTATCATATGTATGAGGGTACTTCACACAGTTCCTGGAAAGATTCGTATTATCTTTTAATTGTTTTTCCAGGAAATTTTTGAAGTACTTTCCTATGTATTTTCTCTTTATGTGTCATCATTGGATTTCTGCCTCCACAAAGCACTTTCTGTCCTCTGCTTGCCCTGTCTTCCCCCACCCCTAGTATACAAGATATTTGTTCCTATCTCCTTGAAGCCATCACATTTCTCAGCCAAATCATCTACTTCCCTAATCTTGATCCTCAACTAAAAATTCACCTTCTTCAACAAATATTCCTTTATCAGCCCCATTTCCAAATTCACTTTGTCAAATTTCTGTATTCTGCATGCACATATACCTGCCAATAAGCTGATTTTGAACATAAACATTTTATTGAAATAGAATGTACACACAGACAAGTGCATAAATCCTAAGTGTACAGCTGGATGAAGCTACACAAAGTGAAATCCAGCTCAAGAGCACCATCAGTGGCCCAGGAGCTGTCATCCTTCATTCCAATTACTTTTCTCCCACCTCCACCAAGAGAAACCGCTATCTTGAATTTTAACACCATAGATTATTTCTGCCTGTACAGTGTATACTCTTTATGTCTGGCTTCTTTCACTCAACATTATGATTTTAAGATTAATCCATGTCGTTCCATATGGCAGGGCTTTGTATATTTTCATTGCTGTGTAGTAGTTCATCAAACAATTATTCCTATCCATTTAAATTTTGCAGGACATTTGGTTTATTTCCAGTCTAGGGCTATTGTGAATAGTGCTGGCATGAACAGTCTTACACATGTCTTTTGGAGAACATAAGAACACTTTTCTCTTAGGTATATATCGAGGAGTAGAAGTTGTTGTTTGTTTTTGTGTGTGTGTGTGTGTGAGAGAGAGAGTGTGTGTGTGTGTGTATGTATGTGTGTGTGTGTGTGTATGTATGTGTGTGAATTGATTCATTCACC
>NW_007731156.1:1606-5791 GCF_000696425.1 Galeopterus variegatus | reverse complement strand
CGGACACGAAAAAAAGACAAAAAGGAAAAAAAAAATTGTTTGAGTTCCTTATATATTTTGGATATTAGTCCTTTGTCGGATGTGTATTTTGCAAGTATTTTCTCCCACTCTGTTGGTTGTCTTTTAGCTCTGTTAATTGTTTCTTTTGCTGTGCAGAAGCTTTTTAGTTTGATATAGTCCCATTTGTTTATTTTTCCTTTGGTTGCCCGTGCTTTTGGGGTCATATTCATGAAGTCTGTGCCCAGCCCTATTTGCTGAAGGGTTTCTCCTATGTTTTCTTTAATAAGTTTTATTGTTTCGGGGTGTATATTTAAATCCTTAATCCATTTTGAGTTGATTTTAGTATATGGTGAGAGGTATGGGTCTATTCAGACTTTTAAGTCTTCGGTCATCTGACAGATACAAAATGCTATCTATTGCAGTTTGGGGCTATTTCTTCAAAGAAAGAAGATCTTTTCATCTGTTTACTGGCCATTCCAAATTTCTCCTCTTGTAAATTTTGTTCATATTCTAATTTTCTATTACATTATTTGCCTTTTTCCTATTGACATGAACTTCTTTACTAGTTCTGAATATTAACCCTTTGTCAGTTAAATGCACTGCAGTGTATTCTCCAAGCCTGTGGCTTGTCTACTTTGTTCTTATAGTGTTTATTGATATATAAAAGTTTTAAACCTTAATGTTCAGATTTATCAGTCTTTTCCTTTATGACTTATGTTTTTTGTCATATCTTATACACAAGGTATTCACTGTCTGTATGTATTATTTCTCCTAATGGTCTAAAGTTTTAGTTTTTATGTTTAGGACTTGTGTCTCCCTTGAATGTGAAGTAGGGATTTCTTTTTCTACATGGCTAACCAACTGTCGTAGGACCACTTTCCTCTTTAAAGAAATAGCAGCTCTATAATTGATTAAGTTTCCATATATTTTTGGATGCTCTTTGGATTCTTTAACCTCTTCTGTTGGTAAAACTTTCTTTCCCCACAATAGTACCATATTATCTTGTTTGCTGTGCTTTATAATAAACCTTGATATACATCAAGATTGATATATATAGCCCAGATTGTCCAAGTATATAAATATATACAAATATAAATATATATAAATGTGTACAATTTGGACAACAGGACGATTTCCCTACTCTGTTCTTCAAAATTGTCTTGGCAATTCTTGACCCTTTGCTCTCCCATGTAAATTTTATAATCATTTTTCAAGTTCCACAGGAAAACCTTTTGGGACTTGTATCAGGATTACATTGAATTTAGGGATATTAATATCTTTATGATATTAGGTCTGTTTATTTACAAATGCAGTATATCTTTTATTTGTTTAAGTATTTTTTAATGCCATTCATTAAGGTTTTGTAATTTTCACTATACATTTCATGCACATGTTATTGCCACTCTTAATGGCAATTCTTTTTTTGTTTTTGCATATTGTCACTGTTTGTTTCTGGTGATTATGTAATGCAATTTTTTATATTGATCTAATATCCAGTAAGCTTGCTGAACTCTCTTATTAATTCTAATAATTTTACTATAGATGCTCTTGGGTTTTCTATGAAGAAAATCATATCATCTGAGAATAAGAAAAATTTTATTTCTTCCTTTATGATTAATATACATTATATTTCTTTATCTCATTTTAATCCATTGACTAGACCCTCAGTGCAATCTTAAAGCAGAGATGGGGGCACTTTTTTCTCATTCCTAATTTGAAAAGAATGAGTCTAATGTTTCATGATCATGTACTTGCTATGGAGGCTATTTATTGATATCTTTTATAAACTTAAATTCATTTCTATTCCTAGTTCACTGAGAATTTTTTCATGAATAGATATTGAATTTTATCAAATGTCTCTCTGATTTTGTTAAGATAATCATATGTTTTTCCTTCCTAAATTTGTTAAGGTAAATTTTATTAATGAATTTCTTAATTGTCATAATGCACTTTCTAATGGATTGCTGAAATTGATTTGTTGATACGTTGGGTCTATTTTCTTTTCAATATTCCATTTTTTTTTAAATGTGTTTTCTAATTGGTGGGTACAAGTCTGTCTGTGTGTATGTGTGTACATGTGACCAATAGACCAAGGCTGTTAGTTATGCTGTTGAAATTTTCTATATCATTACCAAATTCTGTCATCTTCATCTACACTTACCANCCCCACCCCTAGTATACAAGATATTTGTTCCTATCTCCTTGAAGCCATCACATTTCTCAGCCAAATCATCTACTTCCCTAATCTTGATCCTCAACTAAAAATTCACCTTCTTCAACAAATATTCCTTTATCAGCCCCATTTCCAAATTCACTTTGTCAAATTTCTGTATTCTGCATGCACATATACCTGCCAATAAGCTGATTTTGAACATAAACATTTTATTGAAATAGAATGTACACACAGACAAGTGCATAAATCCTAAGTGTACAGCTGGATGAAGCTACACAAAGTGAAATCCAGCTCAAGAGCACCGTCAGTGGCCCAGGAGCTGTCATCCTTCATTCCAATTACTTTTCTCCCACCTCCACCAAGAGAAACCGCTATCTTGAATTTTAACACCATAGATTATTTCTGCCTGTACAGTGTATACTCTTTATGTCTGGCTTCTTTCACTCAACATTATGATTTTAAGATTAATCCATGTCGTTCCATATGGCAGGGCTTTGTATATTTTCATTGCTGTGTAGTAGTTCATCAAACAATTATTCCTATCCATTTAAATTTTGCAGGACATTTGGTTTATTTCCAGTCTAGGGCTATTGTGAATAGTGCTGGCATGAACAGTCTTACACATGTCTTTTGGAGAACATAAGAACACTTTTCTCTTAGGTATATATCGAGGAGTAGAATTGGGATTGCTGGATCACGTATGTGCATATGCTCAGCTTTAATAGACAATTTCAAATAGTTTCCCAAACATGCTGTATAGTTTTTAATAATTATCTCAATCCGGATTCCCCTGCTGGTCAATCTCGATTAGGCAGCCCATCTTGATGCCACGCCTGGTGAACAGCTACATTCACACCCGACTCTCAGTGCTCCACCTTTAGGTAGGTAGCCAACCACTCCACATCTCGAGCAATAGTTAGCACAGCTTACTCATCTCATTAACCCCAGCTAGCGAAAAGGCGAGTCATTTTTATTTGTCCATGCAACGTGCTCATAACCAGCCATAAACTTCTTGAGAGCAAGAACATTACACTACTTAAGTCTTGAGAATTTCTCCTCAACTCATCCACCCCACTTTCCACCTCTCTTACAGAAAACAGCTTTAGGCATTTGTAGTATGATATTAACACCTATGAACTTTTGCCTGGGGCACTGGTCCATCTCTTACCTTTCTAAAAGCCCATGTTGTTATTTCCTGACATGGTAGTAGCATGTTGACTCTGTCTTTCTCTCCTCTCTTCTCTTCTTCTCCATAAGGAAAGACAACAGTTGAGGATACATATGGACAGTATTTAAATGTTTTTACACTAAGGGTATTTCTTCATCTTTACTTTGGCTCATAAGTTTCATCAACACTAATAGCCATTAGGTGTTTTTAAGGAGTATGCAGGCTTCTACATTTTATAAGGAAAAGCTAAATTGTATCCTCCTTAGAATGCATTCTTTCTTTCCTTCATTTTAAGCTTTTTAAAGAAAGTGGAATATAAAGCCTTGTTTGATGAAATGGTATCATATTATGTGGTTACAGTAAACGCATGCAGTGTACAACATTTATATCCCTACCATTCTTTACATGCCTCATATAATGAACATCTTACGATTAAAATCCTCACTAGTGAAATTCACAGTATGGTAATCACTTCCTCTATATACCTCAGGGCAAGCATGACTGAGAGGCTTTTGCCTTCAATTTTGCTTGAAGTAATTTTTATTTATGAAATAAATAGAAAAATTCTCTCCAAAGTAATACATTTTCTAGATTACCTAATATTTAAGGAAATAAACCGATTTACCATTGTAACATTTTTCTTACTAGAATATTTTGGTATGTGGAATTTACTCAAGTCAGAGATGGAGCTGCCTGATACCCTTGAGACTGTGCTGGACACTTGTCCTGTGACTTCAGGCAAGCTCCTTAACCCCTCTGTACCTCAGTTTCCTCCCAGCGTGCAAATGAGAATGTTATTTGTCCTACTCTGTTTCTCAGAGTGCTGGAGTCATTACAAACAATG
>NW_007731156.1:0-853 GCF_000696425.1 Galeopterus variegatus | reverse complement strand
TGTAACATTTTTCTTACTAGAATATTTTGGTATGTGGAATTTACTCAAGTCAGAGATGGAGCTGCCTGATACCCTTGAGACTGTGCTGGACACTTGTCCTGTGACTTCAGGCAAGCTCCTTAACCCCTCTGTACCTCAGTTTCCTCCCAGCGTGCAAATGAGAATGTTATTTGTCCTACTCTGTTTCTCAGAGTGCTGGAGTCATTACAAACAATGCTGTAATAAACATTTTTATGTATGTTTATTCATATAACAAGTATTTAATGAGCACCTACTAGGGACACGGCAGTAAACGCTTTATGACCTTACCTTCCACAAATAAGTAAATAAACAAAATGCATATTATGTTAATGATAAGTGCTTATGTAAAAAATAATGAAGTTGGGAAGGGGACAGAGAATAGAATAGAGGAGTCAGGGAGACCTCAGTGACAAGCTGGCATTCAAGTAAAAACTAGAAGGAAATAAGAAAGGGCCATGGAGATACCTTGAAGAAGAGCATTCCAGGCAGAGAAAACAGCAAGTGCAGAGGCCTGAGGTAGGAATGTGCATGGTGTGTTCTAGTCCAGTTTGACTGAAGCAGACCAAGTGAGAGAAAGAACGGTAGAAAATAGCATCGGAGAGGTAACAGGAGCAGCCCACGGAGGGCCATCCCTGCACGCGTGCACGTGCTGGTTTCCCCAGGGTACGTTCCCAGGAATGGTATTTCTGGGTTGTAAGATGAGAGCATCTGCATGTTACTAGATACTGCCAAATTGCTCCTAAATGTACATTTTTACACTTCCATGAGCTTTTACTTGCGTTCCTGTTGTTTCACACCTTTACAATTCTTGGTATTTTCAGACTTTTTTTTT
>NW_007731155.1:133707-168592 GCF_000696425.1 Galeopterus variegatus | reverse complement strand
CGGGGGAGGATCCCACAGCACACAGTTCCTCTTTGAATCCCCCCAGCGTGAGCCGGCTCAGTGCCCTCAGGCCGTCAGCTCTCCGGCAGGTTCAAGAGGGCTCGGGGCACCCCGGTCACCCCTCTCCCAACCAGAAATCAGTCTGGGGTTTTTCTGAACTGAAGGCCACAGAGATGGTATCTGCCTCCCGGAAGCAGGGAGTTTACCTTGGGCCGAAGCCCCAGGAGTGGTGGAGTGATAGTCTGGCCGGGATCCTCTTCCCTGCCCTCCCAACGCTGGCCGGGGGCTCCCCACGCCACCAGCCCCACCAGAGATCCGCGGGCGGAGTGGGATTGGTGGCCGGTCCACAGGCCCCATGCTGAGGCATACAAGTGGCACGGCTCAGTGAGGAGCCGCGCCAAGCGAAGATGGCTGGCTTGCTGGATCTGAGCCAGCCAGCTCCGCTCCCCCTGGAGAAAATGGAGGCAGCACTGATGTAGGCGCCTAGCTTGGTGTGGTAAGTGGGGGCCGGGCGGGCCTTTGCCCCCCAAGCGGGGCTGGGCTGGGGGTCACTCACAAAGCTCCCAGAGCTGGGCTGGTCCCACGCCTTCCTCTCCATCTCTGCGTCACCGCTGCCATCTTTCCTGGCCTTTGTTGCCTTGGGCTGCTCGGTCTCCCAGCGTGGTTGGGGCACTCTCAGGAATCTTCTTTTGCATCGGCCCTAAAACCTCGAGACTGTAGTTGCTTTTTTTTGTTGTAGATTAGTTGATCAGTGATTTATTTGTTTTTTGTTGCTCTTGGAAATGCAAATAGTACTCTGGCAGCACAGCACACACTTCTCAGGCTCGCTCTGTCCTCTGGCACGCCCGCTCCAGACCCGTTGCCATCTTGCTCTCCCAAAAAAGATGTATATTTTTAAGAGCCTTTTAAATTATCCTCAAAAAATGTTGACAATTTTCACACCCATCGATATAATTCAGGAATATTCATTTTCCATACAGCAATCCCTGGTCCCTATGAATGTTACCCTGAAGCCTCCCTGTCTTGGCAATGGAGGAAGTTTTCTAACTAGACACTGGTTTGGCTTTCTGTAAGGAACTCCCTAGAATCCTTTCTCAATTGGTGTTCCATAAGAGTATAAAGCCTTACAGAAAATGATCCCAGTGAAAATCCAATAATTTCCAATTCTCTCAGTGTTGGTACACAGGTAGAACTATTCTAGACACATGGGAAAGAAGTTAATTTGTTAGTTACAAGGTAAGCTTTGGGCTTAATTCTCCCCTGGAAGGGAACCTGGTTGAAAAAGGCTGCTAGAGTCTTTCTCGCTGTGGCTCCTGGCTCCACCCTCTGGGAGAGTTTTCCTTTTCCCTTATCCTCCTCGACCTTATGAGAAGTGGGTGTGGACACAATTGCCCTCTCTGGGGGCTCTACAGCTTTGACTGCCCTCTTCTTGATCCTGCAACTTAAAGCCCAAGTTTTATATTATGAACGGTTTGTTCAATTTCAGTTTCTTTAACAATTCATCATTCTCTTTAAAACATGAAAGACTTCTGATTTCTTTACTTTCATACAGAACCATGTACTAAGCAACCACCCCCAATTTCCTCCCTGGCTTCTTTGCTTCTCCACCCTTAACACACTCAACGTAGGAGGCCACCTTGAGTCCATCTAGAACGACATTGAGAAGGATACACTTTTACTATAATCACTGCCTGCAGTCACTTAATTCCCTTGAGAAGTTTTACCTGGTTTTGACACTCAAAGTCCTTTACAATCCTGTCTTTACTTATGGTCTAGCAACAGTTGGCTTTTTCACCCCTCACTATTGCAAATATCTGAAATATTTCTGTTCTCTCTTTCCCTTTTTTTTCCTGCTTATAAACCAGCCACTTCTTTCCAAATTTAGCAAACCACCACCAACGTGCACAGCTGATGTTTTGTTTTCTCTTCAGTAGGCATGGTCTGCCTCTCAAGTCACTTCAGATGACAGGTTTTCCAAATGATTGGCCTCTGCCTTGCACAAATGTCCAGCCTCCCAGCCTACCGAGTTTCCTCACTGCTGCTGCTACTGCCTGCTAAGCCAATTCCACTTTCTTTAATAATTTTTGCATTAGTCAGGAAAGGCTAAGTGCCATAACAAACAACCTCGGATCTCAATGGCTTAATGCAATGAAGGTTTCTTCTTTGCTTGGGCAAAGTTCCATGTGGATTTTCATGGTTAGAAGGGTCTCCTGGCTGGTTCCTTCTCCCAGTGGTGACTCTAAGATCAAGCCGTCTTCCATCATGTGATAATGCCACCAGCATGTGGCCACCAAGGCTGTTGCAAACAGGGAAGAGATAGACTGTGGTGTTGTTTTCAAGTAGGGTCAGGCCTGGAAATGGCTTGCATCTCTTCCTTCCATATTTTGTTGTCTAAACCTTGCACATGGCTTCATCCAGATGTAAAGCAGCTAGGAAGTATAGTGTACTTACTAGAGTGCATACGTGCCGGGGCCAGGGTCTAGTATAATGCCTGACATACAGTGGACATTCAACAGATGTTTGCTAAGTTATGCATTGAATTTTCAACCTACATCTACTTATCTTTTACTTCATTATTTCTACTTTTGGTGTACTGCTTAAAAATCATTTTACCTTGAAGTTTAATATAAACATATATACTTTTATATTAAAATCTTCTATTTTACTAAAATTTATTTTAAAAGTATGAGATGGAGGAATTTACATTTCTTATTTTCCAAATGATTAGCCAATTGCCCCGGGACTATATTAAATATATCATTTTTTGTTGTTTACTTGAATGAAATATTTTGGTTGTACTAAATTCAGTATTCTTTATTTATTTCATTACATAAAATTTTGGTCATATATATATATATATATATGTAAGTCTGTATTAGTCAGGGTTCTCCAGAGAGACAGAATCAATAGGATATGTTATAATTATATGAGAGGGATTTATTAGGGGAATTAGCTCACGTGACTATGAAGAAAAGTCCCACGACAGGCCATCTATAAACTGGATGCTGGTAGCGTGGCTCAGTCCAAGTCCAAAGGCCTCAGAACCAGGGAAGCTGATGGTGTCCTTGGTGTAAGTCCTAGAACCCAAAAGCTGAAGAGTCTCCAGCTCTGATGTCCACGGACAGGAGAGAAGAGTGTGTCCCAGCTCCAGCAGATCAAGAGAGATTCACCTCTTTCCTCTGTCTTTTGTTCTCTCTGGACCCCCAGTGGATCGGATGGTTCCCACCCACACTGAGGGTGGGTCTTTCCCACCCAGGCCCCTCAGACTCTCATACTAATCTCTGCTGGAAACATCCTCATGGGCACACCTGAAAAGATGGCTTTACCAGGTTTCTGAGCATTCCTTCCTCTAACCAAGGTGACACCTAGAATTAACCTTCGCAAGTCCACCCCTTGTCGACTTGCTGTCCCTACTATCTCCTTAAATCACACTGAACTTTCAAATGATACAATAACATTATAGTTTCGCCTAACATGATACATTATCCTGCGTACAACTGGAAATGCATTAATTCCTTTCCAAAAAGAAAAAAAGTAAAGTACTTAAATGATATTTACCCTTCTCCCAATATCGCATAACTTAAAATTGCAAATACTATGAAGTAAGGTTAACAACATTTAAATGCTGGTATAAAGTCAATAAGTCTCGTGGTACATGATAGAGAACAAGAGGAACAAAAACAAAGATAATTGCTTAATATGTGTACAGTATGTATACAGAGAGACATGTTCTTAACACAGCAGGGAGAACAATTTTATATATATATATATATGTATTTTTTTTTTTTAAGATGATCGGTAAAGGGATCTTAACCCTTGACTTGGTGTTGTCAGCACCGCGCTCTCCCAACTGAGCTAACCGGCCATCCCTATATGGGATCTGAACCCGTGGCCTTGGTGTTATCAGCACCACACTTCCCCAAGTGAGCCACGGGCTGGCCCAAATTTTGATCATATTTACTCTTCAAGATGTATTTTGAAATACTTTTGAACACATTTTTAAAAAAACCCTTAGACATTGGATTGAAATTATTTTAATTCATGAGTTAATTTGAGGAGAACTGATATCTTTACATATTGATTCTTCCTAAAGAGAAATCTGGTACATCTTCTAATTTTCTTCAAGTCTTCTTTTACGCTTTTATCAGTAAAGGTCTATAGTTTTTCTCTTTATAAATACGGTCTATTTTTGTTATGACTATTCTTAGATATTAATATTTTTTGTTGCCATTATAGTTTAAAAACTTTTTATGCTGGGCCGGCCCTGTGGCACACTCGGGAGAGTGCAGCGCTGGGAGTGCAGCGACGCTCCCGCCGCGGGTTTGGATCCTATATAGGGACGGCTGGTGCGCTCACTGGCTGAGCGCTGTGCGGGCGACACCAAGCCAAGGGTTGCGATTCCCTTACCAGTCACGAAAAAGAAAACAACAACAACAACAACAACAACAACAACAACAACAACAACAACAACAGAACCTTTTTATGCTATTACTGATTAATGCTGGTGTCTAGGAGCACTATACATGTTATTGTACATTTATTCTTATAACTGGCCATCTTGTTGGCCTCTGTCACTAATTCTAATTAGTTTTTCTAGTTTTCTAGTTTTTCGATCCTCTTGGTTTTCCACACAGACAGTCACATTATCTCCAATAGCGATAATTGTCTCCTAACTTCACACCTTTGTTTTTATTACTCTTCCTTGTTTTATTTAGAAATGGATAAATAATAGTAGGATAATGTGCTTACTTGCTTTCTTTTTGGCCATACCATGTTCTGCACATTATTTTACAAAATGTGTTCAATGATAGTCCATCCTTGGGGACATTAATGATAAAAACCTCCATGCTCAAATTGTATAGGGTTCAAGATTAAAAATTTTATTTATTGTAGTCATTTTTGAAACTTTTAATCTTGTATTCTGTCATTCTGAATAGGTTATTGCACTCAAAAATAAGGATGTAGGATGCATTTTTTTAAAAATTATTTTTACCATGGAACTCTTTTATTCCCCAAACTTGGGTAGAAAAGGACAGGTGGGAGTGGAGGGGTATGTGGACAACACATTCACAGAGGTTTTGCTCAGTAGCATGTATCTTTTTTCTGTAATTGTGAAATCTCACTTTTTTTCCAAATCAGGATAATTACTATATTTGTCATTACACAATGTAATCATTTTTTGTGATTACCTCCCTCTCCCCCTTTCCCACCTCTGGTGGCCTCAGTCCCATTCTTTCCTTTAGAAAGTTCGACCAATTATTATGATTGTTATATCTTTCTTTTTGTTTGTTTATTTGTTTACTTTTCTTTTTAGCTCCCACTTATGAGTGAGGACATGCAGTATTTCTCTTTCTGTGCCTGGCTTATTTCACTTAACATATTTTTTTCTAAGGTCATCCATGTTCCTGCAAATGGCAGAATCTCATTCCTTTTTATGGCATAGTATTCCACTGTGTATATATATTACATTTTCCTTATCCATTCATCCATTGATGGACATTTAGGTTGGCTCCAACTCTTAGCTACTGTAAATAGAGCTGGCAACACATATCTGTGGAAGCCCTGTTCTAGTGTTTTACTTTTTGGATATTGTTGGTTTGACATATTCTGTGTCATGTTAGGGAAGTATCATTCTGCCCCTAGGTTACTAAGAGTTTTCATCAATTATTAATGTTGATTTTTATCAAATGAACATCTATCAAAATACTCATGTGATTTTTCTCCTTTGACCTACTAACGTAACCGATACATTTCCCAATAGCATATCATCCTTTCACATGTAGAATAGACCTTGCCCTGGTTGTATATTGGTTTTTATATCCGGATTCAGTTTCTTTTATTTTTTGTATCTATATTTTTTGGAGATAGTAGCCTATAGTTTATGAAACAGACTTACCTATTCAGTCACAGGCAACAGATTTATTCATGGAAGAAAGAGAAGGACTCCTGTTCCCCTTGAGAAATTTGATCCCAACAGGAAAATGGAAAAGGGGAGCTGAGGCTGACCAGCTTATCAGAGAACTCGCTCCATTTCTCCTGGGCTGGACTGAGTTAGAGCGTAAGGAGAGCCTAGGAGTATCACAGCAGTGGAGCTTCCTCTTCATGACAGACAACGCCAAGAATGCCGAGAATGGGAAGAAACATCAAAGCCCCTTCCTCTCCACGGTGGCTGGTTTCAGGCTTGATAGGAAAATGCCAGAACTGGTCTAAAGTCCACGCGTTCTGCACAGTGAGGAAGTCATTGTCAGGCAGAACCCAGCTCGGAGCCTCACTTATTCAGCCCAGGGCAAGAGAACGAATGGAGGCCCCCTTAGCACAGGTCTCCACATTGAAGCACTAGAAGTCAGGTGAGCACGTCACTAAGTCAATATGCTCTGTCTTCCTACCATGAGACATACATCTTCACTCAGGTGGCCTGGAAGGCCAGGTTGGAATTTAGATTTGAACTAAATCAAGATTCTCTGGATTCTGGAATCAGAACATGTCAGTCAAGAAAACCTGGTCTCCAGTCCCTGGCCTGTGACCCAACCCTGTTCTCACACCTCTGGGCTTATCCTGTCTCATGAGTCTGTGTTTGGATGTCCTGGCCTCTGTTTCCCAGCTCAGCCCATACCAGTCACAGCCCACTTTGGCTACTTCTTGGGCCTGCTGATTCATACACTGGTGGTGTGTGGACTCAAGGACACTTGGGTGGAGAATTCTGTGGTCCTAGGTGCCCAGATCATGGTCTGGAAGGGGGAGAGCAAGTTCTGAGATTGGAGCATGTCCCGTGGTCTTGGGGACTCCTGTCCTCACAGGGAGGGGCCTAACTAGGGGAGGGCTGGAGGGGACCATTTAAAGCTTGGGGCTCAGAGCTGGGGCCCCTCTTTCTTGGGTTTAAGGGTGTTACTGGTTAGGGACTAGGACAGGAGTAGGACACAGAGGGTGATGAGTAGACAGCACTTAGCCTGCAACATTGCAACAGCAGGCTAGGGTGAGTGAGCCTCAAGCTAAAAATTCCAATAAAATCTCCTTATCTATGGGGAATTGCAAGTAGTACTGGTCTCAAAAGTCCCATCTTCCCCCTAATCCAAAATATGGGATCCACTGGTGATCACTAAAACGGTAGGGACAGATATGAATCCTTCCACTTTTCCTTCCTTACTTTCACTGCACCAGCGTCTCTCTCTTCAGGTTGACAGGGACTGATTTTTGGGCCATCTGAGTTCAAATAGATAGAATGTTCTAGTTCTGGCTCTTTATTTTTATTTATTTATTTATTTATTTTTCCTTTTTGTCTCTTTTTTCGTGACCGGCAACGGGATCGCAACCCTCGGTGTTGCGCCCGCACCTCGCCCAGCCAGTGAGCAGCTGGTCTGTACGTGGGATCCGAACCCTTGGCGGGAGCGCCGCTGCGCTCCCAAGCAGCACACTGTAGCAGTGCGCCACCGGGCCGGCCCATAGTTCTGGCTCTTTAGCTGTGCAATTTTAGTAAGCTGTCTCTTTTCCCAGAGCCTCAGTTTCCTCATTTGCTAAAGGAGAAGTTGCCATCAGGCCTTCTATAATAGTACTTACTTAAAGACATTCTAATGGGGAAAGATGCAATGATTCTAGAAACAGGTTTTCTTCTCTTTTTCCTTCCAGTGTCTCCTATAAAGATTCCCAGTATTCTGGGAGAGAAAGAACAATGGCGGAAGCTATAAATGCTGGCTTTCACCGCGGCTATGGTCTCGCAGTCTCCTACTTTTTGCAGTACAGATAGGAAGTGGCGTTGGACGTATACACTCTCCAGTCTGTAAACAGCTGTAAATCCTTACCGTGAATTTTAAACCAAGCATAAATATGAATGTCGGACCAATTTCCTGATGCAGACAAGTTGCCGTTCATCAGCTTATAAAACAAAACTGCGTCTTCCATTCTATTTACCACACCTTTAATAAACAGGTCTTCACTTGTGTAAAAATGAGATGGATTACAGACCTAGAAATTCACTGCATTCATTGAAGAGCAGCGTGCATCTGTCTTATCTCTACCACTTGAGGGTAAATTCTTTGTGGGTAGAGACCAGTGCTAGGAGAAATGCACATCCGCCCCAGGCCCTGTGATAAACAGCCTGGGGAAATCATTGCTGAACGACTGCAATGAGGAAGCTGAACTTCTTGACTCTTTCCATATTCTTGTGTAGAGGAGGAAAAACTTCCTTCTATCCTTTTAGGTTCTGTGTCTGAGCTTAAGTATTAAATTAATGTAGATTAACAGGGGAAAAGCATACACATTTTATTTAATATTTTTACATCTCCATGGGAGTCTTCAAAAGGAAAAAAATGCAGATCCAAAGAAGCTGTTAGGCCCCAAAGTTTAAATACCTTTTTACACAAAGAACGATAAATTGTGGGAATGTGTCAAGACAAAGGGGCTTGGACTAGGGGCAGTAAATTGTGGGACAGTGACTAAGAAATGTACAGGGGAAACTAATGGAAGATAAGGGTAATTTTAGTAGGTTTGTTTGTACAGCTCCACTTTGGCATTGACTCCCAATCTCTGGCGATAAGAATGTCCTTTTCTTCCCTGTACAAGGAGGGCATCTCTTTTATGGGAAATTTTATGACCTGCTTTTAGGAAGAAAAGGGGAGGTCAGAGAGCCCTTCCTGCATCTGCTGTTTCTCAAGTGCCTGTAGCTCAAAATAATCAATACGTCAAAGCTTCAGATTTGGGGGTGGCATATTGATTATTTTGAGCTAAAGGAGCTTCACTTACCAAGAAGCTTGCTCTGTCAAGTCTATGCTCATGAGAGATACGCAATGTGAAAAAAACCCAGGGAGCTGGAGATCCCCAAAACAATATGGTAGATCAGGCATGGAAATGTGTAGGGTACTCTTCAGAAGCCATAATACTGTTGTCTCCCTGTGACACCCAGGCAAGAGTAGTACCCGTGTCACCTGAGAGAAGTAAGTAACTGATTTTCATAGGAGTTGAAAATATGCTGGGAATGAGCAGGCTGGGAAAGTGCCGGCGAGTGTGATCATCTGTAGATACATAACAGCTCTCGCCCTCGTTATCACTTGGGAATCGATAAAGAATCCTCAAGCTTTATTCTGGAAAAGAGTTTATACCTGAAAAAGAATATATCTTCATAAGCAAAACAACTTCCAGTTGTGCTGCAGTTTGAGTCTTGGCTCTGCTTTTGCTAACTAGCTGTGTGAGCTTAAAGAAGTTACTTAATCTTTCTGAATCTCAGTTTCCTCATCTGTAAAATGGGGATAGGAGGATTGTTGTGAGAATCAAAACGTATTTAAAGCACTTAGCTTAGTATCTAGAACAACAGAAGATCATGCATTCAGGCCCCTTGTAAGTACAGGAGAAAACATGCATGGCCAGGATGCTCTGACAATAAGAATTACCCACGGGCCGGCCTGGTGGCACACTCGGTAGAGTGCAGCACTTGGGAGCGCGGCAGCGCTCCTGCCGAGGGTTCGGATCCCATATAGAGACCAGTCTGCTCACTGGTTGAGCACTGTACGGGCGCGACACTGAGGGTTGCGATCCCGTTACCAGTCATGAAAAAAGACAAAAAGGAAAAAAAAAAAAAAAAAGAATTACCCAGAGATGTTCAATGCTTTACACCTTGCAAAATACTCTCACTTTCATGGTCTCTTGAATTTCACAGTAGCCCTGTGACTGGGGCTGGCATAGTTCAAAGAGTTTGGGTGACTTACCTGGAATTATACATGTAAGGATTCAACAGGACCCAGAACCAGATGCAGAACCAGATTTTCCGACTACTTCTCTGTCCTCATCAATCACTGGAAATCATGATGTCCAGACGGCATTTGTAATTCAATTTCGGCTTATTTTATTCAGCTTTAGATTTGAAAAAAATGTTCAATTTTTCAAGATGATGACAGAAGCCTGTAAAAGCCAGCTGGCCAAATTATAAAATTGCATTTATATTTCATTACTATTAGTTATCAGTCTTTTAGGTTGTGTATTCTATAAGAATTGTACATATAGTGTATTTCATCCAGTTGGCCCTCAGATGCTTCCTCAGTAGGAATTTTCAGAAATTTCCCCCTGAATTCCTTAGAGTGGAGGTGGAGAAGCCCCGTACTTAGCTCTACACTCATATTCCATCTCAATTATCCTAAGCAAACACAATTGCATCTGTATCTAAAAGAAACTCCCCTGGTTCACAAAGGTGCAGACATACAAGTTGTTGGTACTCGAAAGAACCTGGGAGCTTATTTATCTCATTGAGTTCATTTTCCAGTTGGGGGCATGGGGTCCTAGAGAGGGGATGTGACTTTGTTAAGGACTCATAGCTGTAAGAACCTAGACTGACTCCATTTCTTTAATTCCACCACATCATGCTATGTAGTCCTCTGGGATTTTGAGCAGAAGATGGGTATAAAAAAGTAGGTCAGAGGACCTAAAGGAGACTTTAGAAAGAAGTGTTTGGAAAGAAGTATTTAGAAAGAAGTGTTGGGGCCAGGTAGGGAAGAGAGTAGAAACGATGGGAAGGTTGTTAGCAGTTCAAATGTTGACCCAAGGGATCAAGAAAGAGGTGAGGGTTATTTAAAATAATAGGTGTCCAAAGTCCTGCAAAGGCATGGAGAGGAAAAGTTATAATTTTTTTTCCTTCCGACTAATGGTCAGTAAATCTTTTAAGAAAAATAAAACAAAAAGCTCTTTCACCCTCCATATGGGTTTCTCCAGGGTATCGCAAGTACTCAGGGTACCTGTGGACTGCTTACAGTGTCTTTACAATTGTAACTCACAATGGTCTCTGCTGTTCCTCCAAAGAGGGTGATGGTTTATATTAATGTGATTAAATAAGCCAAAATGCTTTACAGCCATATGTGTTTATGTGGTTAATCCATAGCCTAAGGCTTCCATGTTGATTGTTTAAATCTCCTTGTAATAGAATATTGCAGCCAAGATGGTTCAAAACAGTTATGAAGTATAACAATTTTAAAATGATGCAATTTAGAAATAAAGTTATATTGATTTTTATTTGAATATAAAAACAACCCCGCCAATGCCATGAGTGGTTATGCTGTCTGTGCCCCTGAATGTGCTGGTCCCCTTGTCTGGAATTATTTCCTTCCCAGCCGTTATCTCTGACCCTTTCACTTGAGAAACCCACCCTACTGCTTCCTGAGATATTTGCTTTTTCAATTATGTTCCCACTGTACAGTAAATGCCTTTATTAAAGCATTTATGTCACTTATTAACTTATTATTAAGCACTTACATTTATTATTTGCTTCAGTTTTATCTTTTACAATGATTAAAAGCTCCTTGAGGACAAGTCATTTAGCTATATATTAATTCAGCCACATTCCTGGTACCTAGCCCGGTTCCTAGATTATAGTAGGAATATAATCATGTCTCATAGACTTAATGAATAAATTCAGATTAAAATTAGCTGATTTTTCCTTCTCTTTCTGTGATGTAGTGAGATGAACAGTAACATAAAAGTCACAAACCTGGTTTGGTCTTCTATAGTTTATGTCTATGATTTGGGAAAAGTGGCTTTTATCTTCCGCATTGACCAATCTTTTTAGTTGCAGACAACAGAATCCTCTCTACCTGGTCTAAGAAAATGAGATGTGTTAAGACACATACACAGCTTGCAATATAGAGAGTGTGAAAGAAACAGATTTTAGTTTGAGCTTCTGGAAACAATTCCAAAGCCATTCCACTGAACTGAGTGCCCAAAGGGACCTCTGTCTCTGTATGGTCAGGAAGCTGCCCAGTCAGGAAATCTCCACTACGGCTGCCAGCTCCAGAGTCACAGTTCTCTGCTAAAATCTGCACTGGTAAAGCAAATGCCTTGAACCTTGCCCAGATTCATCTGGATGGTGGAACAGAATCATATTCAGGACTCTAACTGAATAGAGTCTGGGAAGTGTTTTTAGCTTTTCAGACTATGCCATCAGGGAAGCATACTGGCACAAGTTAGTACGGGAACTACGTGATTCCTTTGCTGCATCACACATCTAAAGATGATCTTAGAGACTCTAGAAACAAAGTGCAGGAGTCACTGACCTATGTTCCCCATCCCCTTCCCTCCAAGGCTCTGTGTGGGCCCCTTTGTGTCACAGCCAGATGTGGGTTTCCTTTGGTCACATTGGACTCAGAAACAGTAACTTTGAAAGCTGAATTGTTTAACAAAAGCAGGGGAGACACGGACATGCATTTCAGTTTTTGGAGATCAGTGGTATGATGAAACCCACATAAAAGCATCACAGTTTGTAGAAATGTTAACAAAAGCTTTTGGGCATAAATTATACCCTATACAATAATATAGTAGCTATTCTCAGTTTTTGGAGATCAGTGGTATGATGAAACCCACATAAAAGCATCACAGTTTGTAGAAATATTAACAAAAGCTTTTGGGCATAAATTATACCCTATACAATAATATAGTAGCTATTTAAATTTGAATACTGTCATTGTTATAAGAGTACAGTTCCCGCACACAAACTCAGATATGGTGGGATATTTCCAATTAATATGAGTACTAAAGAATATAGTTTGGGTGCATTGAGTTGAAAAAAAGTGCCAAATAGATAACATTTCATACCAATAATTGATCTAAGAAATAAAGCATTAAATATATAATTTAAAGCATCAAGATGACATGTAATAATTTTCAGCCTTTTTATTAAAAATGGTTTTAATTTTGACTCTGTCTTTAAAAGCTTCAACTTTAAACTATATAATGTATTACTATACTTAGGATTGAAAACTAAAATATGCTCAATGACTCATATACTATAGCAACAGCCAAATTGTCAGGAATTAACATGGAAGTTTAACAAATTACAGATTTTTTCCCCCTGCCACTGTGGCACAAAATACTTGCAGAAACCATTTGCTGTTACTGTACTGCTTGTGAAAGAAAAGGTTCTGCCCATACATTTCAGCAAAACCTTACAAAATCCTTATGTGATGTCTGCCATCTCTTCTTGGGCTGGAATGTAGAAGTCTCCGTATCTTTCACCTAGATCAGAGGTTTTATAAACATGTTTTTGTTTGTTTTGTATTTAGCAGCAGAACCAATTTGTTTTCCAAGAAGAAATCTTGCATAGAGCTCCAGCGGAGCCTGTGGGAGATACTCATAGCCAAGGAAGGCTGTGGGGTGGGGTTACTCTTGGGTTTGGGCACTTACTCTGATACTGGTTAACTGTGTGACTCTTAGCAAGAGAGTCAGCCCTCGGACCCTCAGCTTTCTCATCTGATTACTCATCGTGCGATCTTAAGCAAATCCCTTAGCTGCTTTGAAACTTACTTTCTTCATCTGTCAAATAGGGATAAATATTAGTACTTCCCTCACAAGGTTGTTGCAAAGATGGAAGAGGTAATGTCCACAGAGTTCACTGCACTATGCAGGTATATGTGCTAAGAGCAAAACCACAGCACCCACTTTCCCTAATGGTGTTCATTCCCTGCTTCTTGTAATCTTCATTTTTAACCCCATCGACTGAAAATAACTTAGCTGATTCAGTTTAAACTGCAAACTCTCTGATTTTTACCTTCTCACAATTTGTTCACTTCTCTGAGACTTCTATTAGTCGACTGGACATCTGTGGTTTTTGCCCATTTTGCATTAATGACCCCATCTTTGGTCATCACTGCCCCAAATTTTCTTAGTCTTAATGGGTTGCAAAATCAAGAGTCCTTGGCCAGCAGGCGGGCAGGGGCTGATCAGGTGCTCTCTCCTGGGCATTTAAATCTTGAAGGAAGACATGTGGAACTGATTTATTCACACGAGGGCTCTTCCACTAAATTCTTGTTAGTGCGTCCATAGCTGGACGCTTTTCTGTGACTTGCATGCAAGCTCTTCTTAGCTCTGAGAGAGACCATCCAAGGGGAAAGCACATTTTCTCACTGTCCTGGCCTTTCTCATCCACGTGGCCAAGATAAATATTCTGGGAGACCCACGGGAGGTGGAAACTGCCTCCAGAATTCTAAGTGTGATCATCCTCATCCAGCGGCTGTCTTTTCGCCTTCTAGAAAAGTCTCTCTCCGCCTGCCTGCCTTTCTAGTTTTATTTTTTTCACAGGAAAACCCTTGCCTGATTTGCTGTCTGTATTAACCTCTCCCTCAGCAGAACCTCACTCTCCCACCACTTGTATTACAAGCACCATGTATTAGAAATACATATTTCTCAAAACTTTCAAAGGCACATTAACATACAACCTAATAAAATATGTTATCAGCAAAATATTTTTACTGCATCCTTTATTATTATTATTAAATGCTTTTCTTTACATGAGCAGCCTTCTTATTCTGAGCCCCACACTATGAAGACAGGGCCTTAATCTGGAATCGTGGGGCTTCCTCTGTTCTCAGAAATATCCAGCTATATTCCCACTCTGTACTAAGCCCTCACCCCTTTGGTAAAATATTAGTTATGTACAGCACTTTTTAATTTTTTATTTAATTTTTTAAGTGAATTGCCATTGCTCCTATCTTCCAAAGTGTAAAGTGCCTCTCTGGTTCCTGCCTCTGCCTGTGACATCCCCTCTTTCTCTATCCACAATAACTTGTGTGTCATTCCTGGTGAAAGGAGTCAGTTGGAGGAACGTTAATTTATCTGAGTGGATGTATTTCAAAGTCACTTTAAAAAAGGTTTGTTATGGTCAAACTCCAAACTCTGCTGTCATGGAAAACACACTGACTTTAGTATGGCAGTTTCAAAAAACATCTGTATAATTCTCCTGAAATATTAACCTTGTAATAGCTTTCTTAAAACCAGTAATTAAAATATCAATGTGAAAGTGAAAGGATTCCAGTCTTCATCGTCTTTTCCTGCAGAGACCATATATCAATAATCTTCAATCATTACTCAACTATGAAGAAATAGTTCAGTCTATTACTTATTTTCACAAAGAATTAGGGACCATCTACACAAGCTTACACAGCAAACACTGGAAAGAGGGATCAAATAATAGAGAGCAAATGCTAACTGCAGTCTGGTGAATCAAAATAAAGCAGCAGGTTGCAAAAATGATTTGTAGAAGACACCACAGATTGGTTACCCCTAAAACTCATTTTCCGCTGTCTCTCTGCTCAAGAGGCTGCAAAGCTAAGACATTTTCTCAGACTCCCTTGCAGTTAGGGGTGGCCACGTGACCCAGTTCTGGCCAGTGAGCTCTGTTGTGCTGAGACTTTCTGTTTCGTTGCTGAGGCTTTTCACCTGTTTCAAGCATGTTCATAACTGCTTACTGAAGCATTTTTATCATGCTTTAAAATCTTTGTCAGATATTGCTAATGCCTCTTTCATCTCAGTGTTGGCATCTATTGATTTCCTTTCATTCATTTTGAGATATTCCTGGTTCTTGGTATGACAAGTAATTGTCAGTTAAATTCTGGACATTTTCCTATTATGTTATAAGACCCTGGATCTTGTATAAACCAGTTTTAGCTGTCCCCCCCACCTTTTTTTATTATACCACTGTGGCAGGGGAAGAAGGGGGTCTAGTGCTCCTTGTTACAGCTGGATGAAGGTGAAAGTCCAGCCTCTCCACTCAGCCTCCGTTGATACCTGAAGTGTGTGCATGGGTCCTGTCTATTGCTGGACACGGATGGGAGTTCTAGCTCCTAAGTGGTCTTTTCTGACAGTGTGGGGTGGGGGCTCATGAGCAGCTGGTAGTGATGAAAGTTGTAACTCCCTACCTAGGCTTTTCTGACACCATGCCAGGATGTGTGTGTGTGTGTGTGCGCGCGTGTGTGTGTGTGCACACATGTGCACACCTGAGTGCCTCATTACAACCTCGTGAGAACACAAGTCTAGGCTTCCTATTCAGCCTTTGCTGATGGGATGGGGTAGGGGTACTGTTTTTTTCTGTAGTATTTGGCTGAGCAGAGCAGTCATTGTCTAAGAGATTTCTGTTTTTCTAGGCTGTCCCTTCCATGGTCCTTTGGCTAGAGGGGACAGACCTTAGTTGGAGCGTTTTGTCTGCGCTTGTTGGTGTATGTGTTGCCAGCTCCTTCAGCTCGAAGTCTGAGATACAGGTAGGACACAAAGAAAACCCAAGAAACTCACACTGTTTGGTTCCTTGGACCCCAAAGCCCCTAGCTGGTCTGCCTTCTTTCCATGTTTCAGAGTCTTCTTATATTTGTCTTAACTACAATGTCCAGGTTTTTAGTTGTATGTAGCAGGAGGAATAGGAAGCAGTGTGTCTACTGTATCTTCCTGAGAGCTGGAGTTCAGGAAATGTATCTGGAGGTCATGGAGGGTGCTCCTTTTAAAGGGGAAAAGCTCAACTGGGAGGACTCTTGGCCCTTGACCCTTCTCACTACTCCTTTTCTCGTTCTTCCTGCCTGACGCATGAACCCAATGCTTGGAAACAGAGTAGCCAGCCATCCTGTGACCATGAGCATGAAGACAAGATGCAGCAGGTGGCAGAGCTGGAACATACAAGGGGCCTGAGCAACCATCTTCTGTGTAACTTGTCAAGTCTTGTTATAAGGAAAAACCCAAATCCCTATATGCTTGTCCTTGTTTACAGCCTGGTTTAACTGCATCAGATAAAGACCTAATTTTTTGCATGAGTTGATGAATCAGTAAGTAGTAATTTTCCCAGGGATTGTGTTTTCTCTCCTCTTCTAAGTCAACTCTTTGCCCCTTACCACAAAAATCTTTGGCTTGTCCATGGCTCAAGAGCATAGGACATCTTTGAGTTTTGCAAAAATATCCGTCCTTTGATACATTTGCTGTCTGTATGTTGTTTCGGTTCAGAAGATGGTAAGTCATTGTAGGTGATCTGGAAATAAATATAAACATGCTTTATATCACTTGAAAATAAAATTTCACAAGGTAGCTGCAGAACAGGATGTGGAAAAGAAGAAATAAAGCCCTGTTGGGGATTTTTAATAAATCATCAGTAAAGCTGGGAAAATAAATAAATAAAATTTCATTTCAGATCCATTTTTATGAGTAAAAATACCTTTTATCTGTACAGGACTTTATAGGTTTTAAAAAGGTTTATATATATATATATATATGATCTTGTTTGATCTTCACTACAACTCTTTGAGATTATTAGTATTTCTCCCATTTAGAAGATAATAAAATTGACTCCTAGAAGTAAAGCAATTTGTCCAAGTTCTAATAGCTCACAAATGCTGGAGGCATTGAGTTTTTTAGGGGGGGGGGTTAAATTTTTTAAAAATTAATTAAGATGTTACAGAGCAGTTGGGGGAGGGGGCGAGGGGAAGGAGGAGGAGGGTAGGGTAGGAGGAAGAGGAAGAAGCGGGGAGTGGTCAAGACTCATGGGACCCCCCCTCATTCTGGCAGGGGAGCCCAGGGGGCTTCTGGCAATGGCTCAGTTGTGGGTTGGCTGGATGTGGACTTTGGGGGGGGGCATGGCTGAGGCCCTTGGCTCCCCCCACAACCTGGGAGCCTGGGGTGCTTCTGGCAGCATTTCAGTGGTTGTTGCTGGACTAGATGTGGAGGTCAGTGGGGACATGGCTGAGGCCCTTGGCGCTCCCCAACCCTGGCTTGGAAGCCCAAGGGGCTTCTAGTCCTTTTAGGTTTTATAGATGTTCTTTCATGGTGTTAGACCTTTACTGGTTAATATCAGAACTTAGTCTCTGATCTGTGGGTATTTTGTTTTTTGCTTTCAGTTCTGTGTTGGGTTATTTGCTGTTCACACCACTTAAACTCTGCACTGGAACTAATTTGTTGTCCTTTGCTTACTATTAAATAGGAGAACTTCCTGTGTGGACCAGCACTTGAGCCCTGTGGCTGAGCTAAATTGCTGCTTTGCTGCTGATTCCCTGGGGAAGACTTTTTGTGCAGCTCAGGTTTTAATTGTTGACCTTGTAAGAACTTCCAGGTCTTGTGAGGTCTGTGGTCTGTATTGTATAGAAACACCTGGGTTGTATAGAAACTCTGGTCTGGGCCTGAGTCTTCTCAGCAGACTGCACCCCCTGAGGTTCTATATTCCTGAGCAGTCTACCCTGAGTGGTCCTGTGCTGATTAGAGGGCAGATCAGCTGTCTGTGCCGTGCCCCAATGTTCCCCTGGTGGGTCCGTCTCCCCCACTGCCAACACTCCAAACACTTCCCATAGGAGGGACCATGTGCCAGTCCCTTGCAGTGACTCACCAGCCTCTGAGTGGCTCCTTTTCTTAGTTGTCTGTAGCCCCTCACTCTTATGTGGGTCCACGGGAACCCTGTTATTGGTCTTGCTGGCCTGGGGGCCACTAAGGCCCTCTTCTCCCTTGTAGCCTCCAAGCAACTTCATCCAAAGGGCACAGCTACGGCTTTGCCAGCCTCTGCTGTGTGTGCTCACCAGCTCTCGCCTTAGAGAGTCTGGGGCTCGAAATGGTCAGAGTAGCCCTTTCTCTCCTGTGGCTTCTCCTGCCTTCATGTATTCCACAGGTCTCTCCTCTTCCCTGGAGCTCTAGCAGCCCCAGCTTGGCTGTCATTGCTTTTTAATAGCTGTAAATTCATTGATCGTGGGAGAGGGTTATGCTGGGTACCGTCTATTCTGCCATCTTGACTGGAAGTCTGGAGGCACTGAGTTTTAAACTCTGGCCTCTACTGGACTCTGAAAGCAGAACCCCTGAGCACTAGGTGTACTGTCCCCAAATTTCACCTTCTGTGGTATTTGGAAAGCAGTGTTCCCCCAGGCAAGGGATAATTTTAAATGTAAAAATATAGTCAGAGCTTTGAAAATATGCTTGATAAATCAGTACTGAGCTATAATCTAGACCAAGGCTGGCAAAATTTTTCTGTGAAGGGCAAAATAGTAAATATTTTAGGCTTTGCAGTCCATGCAGTCTCTGTTGCATATTCTTCTGTTTACTTTTTCCCCAACCCTTAAAAAATGTAAAAATCATTCTTAGATCACAGGTCATGTGAAAATAGGCTGCCGGCTGGATCTTGTTGGGGGCTTGCTAGACTGCTGAGCAATCAAAGGTATTTACCAGCTGTGTGGGACAAGAATTTGCCCAGAGGTGTCTGCTCCATTGGGTCACAGTCCTCCTTGTCTCTTATCTGCATAGAGGCGGTAGGGTGTTTAATGTGGGTGATGAAGGAAGTGCTCTGAGGCCCAGATCCCTGAATGCGGGACTCTGGCTAACTCATACAACTTCTGCGCCTACCTCCTACTGGTAATACAGTATCTAATAGTATATCATCCTAATATGTAGACGTGTTGACTAATGGTGTCCTGCTCTTCCCCATTAGGGCACATTTCTTAGTGTCCATCATATATCCTTTAGGTGGATATTGGATTTGAGGACTGGGCCGTCTTTAGGATTGCTTGGTCACGTGATGGTAGCGTAGATGCTGCACTGTAGAGGAAGGCTTGTGGGATGGTCCTAGTTCTGCCACTTCCTAGCTGGGTAACTGAGCAGATCTCTTAAGTTCTCTTGATTTCAGTTTTACACACAAAAATGTTGAGATAGAGCATGTGTAAGCTCTCTTCTGTGTATCACATTGAAAACCTCATTTCCTATGTGACCTTTATTCATTCATCAGGCATCCTAAATTTCATAAGGTTGCTGGATGTCTTAGCTTACGACTATTTTTACTCTAGGATAAAAACATTTGGACTTTAAAATGGAGAGACAGTAGTTCTGTGCTGTTGACAGTATGTCTGGAAATGCAAAGTGGAGATGCAATATTAAGAAAATATTCAGAGAGCTTGATTTTAATTTTCTTTCAATATTTTGGATAATTCTTGTTAGCTGCAGGTTCCACTATCTTCTGTTTGTCTTTTTATGTTAAAGGGAATGTAAATTTTATGCCCAAATGTGAATTTTTTAAAAAAGAAGTCAAATTTGGGATATTTCTTCCCATTGGTGATGGTTGATAAGAAATGCTAGCACTGTTATAAAATGTAAGGAGAACCTTCTTGGAAAATAATTTAGTAATACATATCGAGTATTAAAAATATTCATATCTTTTGTCCCTGTAAGTACTCATCTCTTAATCTATTTTAAATTAAATATGGACCAGTTATTAAATCTGGTCCATTTATGTGCAAATATGAATATTGTAGCATTGTTTACAAAGATATTAGGAAAATTTTTAATATTTAGTAATAAGGAAATGTCTAAAAAGTTATGATACCTCTACTCAGTAGAATATTATGACGTGGTGAAAACAGTATTAACAAGGGTGTATAAAACAGCAGCTGTATTTTATTCAACAAGTGAAAATAAGCAAACTACAAAAACTGAACTCATTATTTTTACGTCTTCATAAAAAAGATAGCGTGCTACCAATTGCGTGAATTCAGGTGATATGCTACGTGCTTTTAATGATCTCATTAAACATTTACAGCAACCCTGAAGCAGGTAACATTATTCCCATTTTACAGTTGAGGAAACTGAAGTTTAGAAAAATTAAGTAACTTGTTCAAGTTCACATTGCTAGAAAGTGGCAGAGCTGGGGTTTGAACCTCAGCCTTTCTGATTCTAAAGCTTTGGTTAGGTCTGGGGAGCCAGGGCTTGGCAGCACGCTGAGGCTTCTGCGTGTCCACTCAGTGGAGTCTCTCCACTACCCTCCGTTACCCGAACCTCAGCCTTTCTGATTCTAAAGCTTTGGTTAGGTCTGGGGAGCCAGGGCTTGGCAGCACCCTGAGGCTTCTGCGTGTCCACTCAGTGGAGTCTCTCCACTACCCTCCGTTACCCGCTTTGGTGACTGGAGGCTGGAGTTACGTAATCTGCCCAGAGTCCCCCAGCTGAGAGGGGCAGAGCAGGACAGAGCCCAGGCAGCCTGGTGGTGGGCGCGGGGGGGATGTGCTGAGCCCTGGAGCAGTGGTGTCTGTCCCATGCACCCTCACAGCCTGGGCTGATGAAGACTTGGACAGAGGGCCTTGGGAATGGACAGGAGCCTGCCTGTGGGACTAGCACATGGAAAAGGTGATGCAGGTGAAAGGGCACATAGGCATTAAACATAGGGGCTTAATTCTCCCTGTGAGAATAAAGGAAGAGAGAGCCCCACCCCACCCCCAACCCTCTCTTCTTTTAGAATTTTATTCTCTTTTCAAATGTATGCAAGTTTTATTAATGGCTAATAAGCCCGTGGCCAGTTTCGACTCAGGAATGTTTCCTGGGAGCTGTCTCTTTGAAATGTAATTGTTAAGGGACATAAGGCCCAATCGGCCCAATCTTCCCGTTTCCTGGGAGGTCAAAGGCCTAACTTGTCACCTGACTCCAAATTTCAAAACCCACGCAACATGATGGGCTGTATCCACTTAGCTGTATGCAAAAGGAAGTTTCTGTCTCTGTGATCCCTTTAGCGGGTTGCCTGTGATGCGCATCACATTCTGGTTTAATGTTTATTCAATCATAGAATTGTTTTCTTCCTCTTCTAAAAAAAGCTTTGGTTATACAATTTCCTAGGAATTATTTTAAAACATTATGAAAATTAATAACTGCAAAATCTAAGGGGATATGAGGGAGCTCCTCTTGCAATTCAATTGGCTGAAATGCCATTGAATTGCAAGGCTGGATGAACGGCTGAGGGATGGCTGGGCTCTCAGGGCACACTCCCGGAGCCCCAAATCCTCCGAATGGGGAGAAAATTTCCTCTGGCGTTTCTCCACAGAGCAACAGCATTCGTTTCCCAAGAAGAGATCGGGTGACTGCTCCATGAACATGGCAGGAACAAATTGCTATTCTTTGGAAAGCTCTTGGTCTTCAAGGATCGCTTGGGAAAGAAGCAGTTCCAGCTTTAACACTTTAACTAGAGCGCCTTGCAGTCCTCCTTCATTCCTTTCTTCTTTTTTTAACATCTGCATGTGGATGTAATAAAAGCGTGCTGGGTTGCTGGGCCTGCGTGGAGGAGAGGAAGAGCGTGAGTGGTATAATTGAGCTGTTCTTGCCTGCCTCTCCAGCACACGTTAGCTGAATAAAACATGTAGTCAATAAAACACAACAAAACAATAAAACTAAGCCCTTTGGTGAGCTCTTATTGGGTGTTATGCAACCCAGAAACCTGTGGCTGTAAAAGGGAGAATGAGGGAAACTTTACACTTGCAAGAACAAAGACACTGAGGCACTAGGTTGCAAATAGCTCTAGCTGAGCTCAACTTGTATTCACTGGGCACCTGGAAGCAGTTAGCTTTGAAAGCTGTGCAGGCTTCAGTTGCTTCGATGTTCACAGGCCCTCCATGAGATCTTGTTAGGAACACGTATAAAAATGTGCTTTTCATTAGGTAAGTCATTGATTCCATCCGCAAAAATACATTTCTTTTAAATGATAAATTTATTAGCCATGGGCAGAAAGATCATTGGCTACCCTTCCCCTTTTGGGGGGAAAGTCCCCCAGAGTTTGGAACTGCTATAGGTCCCAATACCTGCAGGCTGTGATTCAAGGAAGTGGTCTTTTTTGGCCAGTGGAAAATTGCAGACCAAACCTCAACACTTTCCTAGTCTGGTTTAGACCAAAAGAAAACTGGAAGTTTTTACTGTCAGTGCCTTGTTAGGACTTGTTGTAAAGTAGACCAGTGCAGTTTGTCTATTTTAGGTTTTAGAAACATTTGTTCTTCTTACAAGAGGTATTTTAAATACCTTCAGGACTAAGATTGCAACCCCAAACAATTCATTAAAACTTTTATTTTGGCCTAATTTTAAAACAAAGGCCACTGATGGCGATGATGACTGAGAGCAAGGGTCTCACTCTGAGCCTCCCCTGTGCCCATAGCTGGGGAACAGACCTGCCTCGATATGTCTGGGGAACTGTGGGGTGGGCCTGCCAGGAGTTGACATGCACGAAGGATTGGGGAGGATCCCCAGGATACAACTCACCTCGGTGGAAGGGAATCAGATTTAAAGAAAGAGAATCATCCATAGCTGGGGAACAGACCTGCCTCGATATGTCTGGGGAACTGTGGGGTGGGCCTGCCAGGAGCTGACATGCACGAAGGATTGGGGAGCATCCCCAAGATACAACTCACCTCGGTGGAAGGGAATCAGATTTAAAGAAAGAGAATCATCTCAACTCACCTCGGTGGAAGGGAATCAGATTTAAAGAAAGAGAATCATCTTGACCAAGTAACAAAAACCAAGTCATCATTGAGGAAAGGCCATTCATTCTGAGTCGGGCCTGCTGCGCTTGTAGCTGGATTTGTGTTCCAGCCCGGCCTCAACTGGATTCACGTGTGAGTGCCGTGGTGGGATGTGGAGGGCCATCTATAAAATTTGAAAATGATGATTCAGTAGAAACACTCCAAGATGTTGGGGCCATGAATAGATGCAAAAGTGCAGAATAAACGGGAGGTTTCTTTAAGGTGCTGGATGCATTCTGGGGATGCTGTTGCAGGAGAAGAGGAATACGCTGGATTTGTGTTCCAGCCCGGCCTCAACTGGATTCACGTGTGAGTGCCGTGGTGGGATGTGAAGGGCCATCTATAAAATTTGAAAGTGATGATTCAGTAGAAACACTCCAAGATGTTGGGGCCATGAATAGATGCAAAAGTGCAGAATAAACGGGAGGTTTCTTTAAGGGTGCTGGATGCATTCTGGGGATGCTGTTGCAGGAGAAGAGGAATACGATTGCAGCTGGCAAATGGTAATATATTGGATAGTTTGTAAGTGCTTGTGAGAACTTTCCTTGGTTCTTCCAAAATTAATTGGGCATACCTGGGTGTGCAAATGTATTTATGATGTTTGTGTAGTGGGGTAGACTTTGCCATGGGCTATACTCCTACATTACCGGGATGGGTGGGGAGAGGAAAGAGCCATGGGCAACATTTTTTTCTTTCAATATAAGTCTTGTTAAGAATTGTAAGTACTTTAAAAAGAGCCCATATGAATATTTCACAAAGTTGTCAAAATAATTTGAGCTTGGGTAGATAAATAGGCTATGGTAGTTGCTGAACCTATTCTGATGGATTTATACCATTGCTAAGCTTTATGCTTTAAATTACTGCCTGCACAGAGGCGCCTGGTGTTCCCTCGATCCCCAAATGATTTTAGAGGAATAGCTTTTCCATGTTCCTGTGCTGCAGCACGTGTGGAAAATGTCTCTGCTATATAAGAAGGACCTGAACATTCATGCTGTTTCATCACAGTAGAGAGATGGCTGGTGCCACTCACTAAATTCCATTTCACACACAGAGGTCATGAATCATGTTTCCCACATGTTACCGGATCCCACGGTTTTCACTTAGTAATACTATCTGAAGAAATGTCTCCTGATTTTTCCCTGGCCCACTCTGAATAAAAGAAAACACAGTTGTCCTTCTTTTACATGTCAGTGAAGGGTTCCTGGAAGTCATTGTCCCCCATTGCTTGGAGAAACTATCACCAAATCAACAAACTGCTCGGTAAAAATTGCCCTGCAGCACAGGCAGGCAACAATAGTGTAACTTGTTGGCCAAGTCTTTTATTCTTAAGATTCTAAACTCCTGAGTCCCTCATCTACATGACATGTCTTCTAAGCCTCCTCTTCATATGGTCTTAATCGCCTAATTTTTCATGTGGAAAGATTCTGGTTTTATCTGTAAATGTTGTCCACCTGTCCAGTCCAGCTGTTCCATCCATTCATCCATCCACTCATATGTGTACTTGGCCGTCCTTCTGTAATTGATGACCCTGAACTAATATTGAAGATTATATTTCTGCTCTCTACTGCTTTTTTCCCCCTACGCAAATGAGAATCTAAGTCTGTGAAATGCAACTGATGATGTTGCTGAGTGAATTTTATGAAGCAAAATGAAATAATTCCTCAAATCCTCCCTTCCTGGACTTGGAGAGTGCACTATGCACATTGCACAGGCCCCTCTCACCTCTCACCTCTCACCTCTCACTGCTTTGTGAATTGAGGCATCTTGGAACAAACTATAAATGGTGAAAAGATCACACTTGGTTATACCCCTTTGTAGTTTACGGGAATAAATACTGAAAAATATAACCCTAAAATCAGTTTGAGACCCCTTTATATCTAGTGGAAGGGGAGAGAAAATCAGGTTCAGAGTACATTATTGGAGACTTTTGGAGTGGAAAGTTATTTACTTATTTGATGTCTACTAGGTGCTAAACATTGTGGTGGATGCCTTACAGTGCTGAGCAAAATAGTTATGATGTCTTCTAAGCACTTGACCCATATTATTTCATTTCATCCCCATAAGCCAAAGTGTTATTATTATTCCTTTTTGCCTTAGAGGATCCCAGAGCTTAGAGAGGTTAAGCAATTTGCCCCCAAATACACAGAAAATGGTAGAGTGAGGTTTTAAACCCGGTCTCATTACAAAACTTGTGCTTATAGATGAAAGAATAAAGTAGCCAAAATTTCTTAGAGCTGTGATGCTTTAAATGTCAAAAGGCCCTTTTAAATTTATTGAAAATTCCCATCTGTGTAGGCTTGTAGGAAAGAGATTCCCAGAGTAGACTGTTAATCTAGTTCTCTCTTGGCTAGACATAGCTAATCCTTGGACACACATGGACTATGGAATGGGGTCAGTCCTAGCCCAAGTGTGAGTACTGGATGTTTGGTTTAACCAGGCTTGAGGCATGACAGCCCATCCTAGTAGATAGTGGGAGTTTCATCCAGTGAGGGTAGCCTGTGCTAGGTGCATTCTCAGGGAGAATTCAGCTTCTTAGGCATGTGTATAGCACTTGGCAGCAGACTCTATTTAGAAACCATATTTTGATCTTCCAGACTTCGTCAGCTTTTCTTTTATGTATTCCTCAGCTACACATACACTTATTTAATTGTGAATTATTATTTGCTTAATAACACCCTTCCATACTAAAGTTCTTGAAGGCAAAGATCACATTTTTCATATTTATTGTTGACCACTGTACGAGGCACAGATAGATACCAGTGAATAAAAGCTGAAATGGTTCTCAACTCTAATGGAACTTATAATATAGTGGAAAATACAGCTATTAACTTAATAATCACAGTAGAAACATAAAACTGTAACAGTGACAAGGGCTATGAACAGGGCTTCTGCTTCAGGCAGTATGGTGAACAAAAAGAATAAAATACCTTGAAATAAATTTAACCAAGGAGGTGAAAGATCTCTCCAATGAGAACTACAAAACACCACTGAATGAAAAAGAGGACACCAAAAGATGGAAGGACATTCCATGTTCATGATTGGAAGAAATAACATTGTGGAAATGTTTGTATTACCAAAAGTGATTACAGATTCAATGCAATCCCCATCAAAATACCATGACATTCTTACAGAAATAGAAAAAACAGTCTTACCATTCATATGAAACAACAAAAACCCCCAAATAGCCAAAACAATCCTGAGCAAGAAAATTAAAGCTAAGTATTACATTACTTGACTTCAAATCGTACTACAAAGCTATAATAACCAGAACAGCATGGTATGGCTTAAAAACAGACATGCAGACCAATGCAACAGAATAGAGAACTCAAAAATCAACCCACATACTTACAGCCAATTAATCTTCAACAAAAGCACCAAGAACATACAATGGGGAAAGGACAGCCTCCTCAACAAATGGTGCTGGGAAAACTGGATATCCATGTATAGAAGAATGAAACTAGACCTGTACGTGTCACCATATACCAAAATTAAAGACTTAAACATAAAACCTGAAACTATAAAACTCCTGGAAGAAAACATAGGGGAAACATTTCAGGATGCAGGACTAGGCAAAGATTCAATGAATAAGATCTCAAAAGCACAAGCAACAGAAGAAAAAATAAACAAATGATATTATATCAAACTAAAAATATTCTATACAGCAAAAGAAACAATCAACAGAGTGAAAAGACAACCTACCGAATGTGAGAAAATATTTCAAACTATACTTCTGACAAGGGGTTAATATTGAGAATATACAAGGAACTCAAAGAGCTTAACAGTAAGAAAGCAAATAATCCAATTAAAAAATGGGCAAAGGAGCTGAATAGACATTTTTCAAAAGAACACATATGAATGGCCAACAGATACATGAAAAAATGCTCAATAACACTACTAATCAAGGAAATTCAAATCAAAATCACTTTTGAGATACCATCTCACCCTAGTTAGACTGGCTGCTATAAAAAAGACAGAGAATAACAAATGTTGGCTAGGATGTGGAGGAAGGGGAACTCTTCTGCACTGTTGGTGGGGCTGTAAATTAGTGCAGCCATGCACTAATGGAAAACAGTATGGAGCTTCCTCAACAACTACAGATAGAACTGCCATAAGATCCAGCAATTCCACTACTGGATATATACCCAAAGGAATGGAAATCATGATGTCACTCCCACAATTATTGCAGCCTATTTACAATAGCCAAATTATGGAATCGACCTAAATGTCCATTGATAGATGACTGGATAAGGAAAATATGGTATGTATACATGATAGAATACTACTCAGCCATAAAAAAAGAATAAAAATTCTGCTATTCACAGCAACTTGGATAAACCTGGAGAAAATTATGTTAAGTGAAACAGGCTAGGCACAGAAAGAGAAACACCACATGTCCTCACTGTTAAGTGGGAGCTAAAAAAGAAAGAAACAACAATTACAACAATACATTGAACTTTCAGATGGATAGAACAGAACTATGGTTATGGGAGATGGAAAAGGGGAAAAGAAGGGGGATCAAAGAGAACTGAGCTAATGGACACAAAGAATTATTATGTGTTGTAATGATGAATATGCTAATTATCCTTATTTGATCATCACATATTATACACAAATATTGATAGTCAACTCTGTACCTCACAAGTTTGTATTATAAATTATGTTTCATTTTTTAAAAAATGAAAAACATAAAAGAAAGAACCTATTGTGAAAATACAACTAAAGATAACACACATAACTTTAAAGGCTGTTAGGACAGAAGTAAAACAAAGGAAATTGCCAGGGGCAAAACAAACTTGGATAGCTGTGTTGTTTTTATTCAAAAATTTCTATTTAATTAATTAATCAAATTTTTTCCTGTTCATTCCTGATTTTTCTCCTCTTGTTTGGAAGATATACTTCAAATAATTACTGTGGCAGTTATGATTAATTTTTGCTTCATAAGTTTTGAGGCTTTGTTACTTGGTGCATTTAAATTTATAGTTGTAAATTTTTTCTGTGGATTAAATATTTTCTTATTATTTCTGCTTTTCTAATTTTATCATACTTCTTGCTTTAAATTTTACTTTGTCTGGTATTAGCATAGCTATGCCAGCCTTTTGAGGTTAGTATTTCCATTGGTAAATCTTTTTCCATCTTTTATGAGGAGTCATCAAAAAGTTCATGGAAAGGTTCATATTATCTTTTAATTTTTCCATGAACTTTTTGTCATACCCTTATACTTTCAATCTTTCTGCATATCTACTTTTAAGGTGTATAACCAGATTTTAAAAATCTATCATCAAAAAGTTCATGGAAAGGTTCATATTATCTTTTAATTTTTCCATGAACTTTTTGTCACACCCTTATACTTTCAATCTTTCTGCATATCTACTTTTAAGGTATATTTTTTTGTAAGCAGAATATAACCAGATTTTAAAAATCTTGCCTGAAAATCTTTGGCTTTTGATAAAAATATTTAGCCCATTTACTAGACTTTTTGTGGTTACTCTAAAGAATACAGCATGAAATCCTAATTTATTAAATATAATAGAAATTAACACTTTAACCACTTTCCTGATAATAGAAGGTCCTTAAAATACTATCAGTCATGTTAATGCTTCTTTCAATGCAGTAGGTTTTGATTTATGAATGCTTTTAAAATGTCCTGTCTTTGGTTTTCAACAGTTTTACTATCATGTGCCTATGTTTTCCTTTTGTTTTGTTTTATTTTAAAAATTAATTTCTGTGTACTTAAATATAAATTATTCTAACAATATCCTCCTTCTGAACATAACACATATCTTAACACACTTTATCTATTAAACATCCTCCTCCGCTGTCTTGTTATTTTTGCCTGCGTTCTAGGTTAACCTCTTTATTTTGATACAAAAATTATTTATTTAGTTAGTTTTTTAGTTCAGTCATTTGTTCAAGTTTACCAGTTAAAAACATGAATTTCTATGTATACTGTTATGTTTGCACATATTTTCCCTCTGAATTTTAAAAATAATTCTTTAAATAAATTCTGTAGGTGATACAACATCTTAGTTTTTATGTGTCTGAAAATGTTTTCTTATTTTATCCTTATTTTTGAGCAAAAGTTTAGCAGAGTTTAAATTTCCTAAATGACCATTTTCCCATTAGTTTCACCATAATCATAATAATTCAGTTACCTGCATGGTAGTCAAAATGTACTTTTGTTCTAAGAATTCATGACTTTCCTAAATCCTGGAAGATGCTCAGCTCTTGCCTCTTTTAATTATCAATTATCTGCTATTCTTTTTATTCTCTTTTACTGAGATTCTCCATTCTTTGTGCTTCTCAACTGCTATTTAATTTTTAAGAATCTCTTATTCTTTCTCTTCCTATTCTGGGGAAATTCCTCAGTATTCATTTTAAACCATGAATTCAATCTTTGACCATATTGTATTTTTTAAAAAATTCAATTATTTATATGTTTAATGTCCAGAATTATTTAGTTACTTATTTTTTCCTGTCCTCCTGGTATTAGTGAAGATCTCTGCATAACAAACCCTCTTAATTTCTTTGATTATCTTAAACATGATTATTTAAATATTTTTGTCAGACTCTTCTAAAAATGTGTTTCTTCTGAAATGAATTTGCGTATTGATTTATTTTATTGACTCTTTCTAAGCATTAAGTTTTTTCATGTTTTGTAATTTTGTTTTTTTCTTCTTTATACATCAGATCTAATTTTTATTTCCTTTTTTTGTGTGTTACAAAAGTTTTTTTATGATTATTTTAAAAATTTTGAAACAATCTCAAGCTTACAGGAAAGAAGCAAGTGTAATACAAAGAATTTTTTCCTAAATCTTTTGAGAGTAAGTTACAGACATGAGGCCCCATCACCCCTATATACTGCAGAGTGTGTTTCCTACAACAAGGATGTTTTACGACATAGCCACAAATGATCACAAACATTAAGAAGTTAACACTGAGGCATTACTTCAACATAACCATATGGCATCTAATCAGACCCCATATGGTTTGGTCAATTGTCCCAATTATGTCCTTTATAACAAAATATTTTAGACCAGAATCATGCTTCATGTTTAGCTTCTTGGCAAATTTGAATTTATCTGATGTTTCCTCTTTAAACTCAGGTTACACATTTTTGGCAGAAATATGACAAAAATGATGCTGTGTTCTTTTCANTGTTTTGTAATTTTGTTTTTTTCTTCTTTATACATCAGATCTAATTTTTATTTCCTTTTTTGTGTTACAAAAGTTTTTTTATTATTATTTTAAAAATTTTGAAACAATCTCAAGCTTACAGGAAAGAAGCAAGTGTAATACAAAGAATTTTTTCCTAAATCTTTTGAGAGTAAGTTACAGACATGATGCCCCATCACCCCTATATACTGCAGAGTGTGTTTCCTACAACAAGGATGTTTTACGACATAGCCACAAATGATCACAAACATTAGGAAGTTAACACTGAGGCATTACTTCAACATAACCATATGGCATCTAATCAGACCCCATATGGTTTGGTCAATTGTCCCAATTATGTCCTTTATAACAAAATATTTTAGACCAGAATCATGCTTCATGTTTAGCTTCTTGGCAAATTTGAATTTATCTGATGTTTCCTCTTTAAACTCAGGTTACACATTTTTGGCAGAAATATGACAAAAATGATGCTGTGTTCTTTTCATGGTATCCTATCAGGTGGCACCCAATTTGGATTTGTCCCATTGCTGATTATGTTTACTTTAATCACTAGGTGGTGTCTCCTGGAAATGGTATTCTTTTACCATTTGTAATTAATAAGTATTTTAAAGGGTGGTACTTTGAAACTGTAAATATCCCATTCTTCATCAAACTTTCAATTCATTCAGTGATTAATTTATATTAGTATGGACTCATGATTTCTTATTTTATTCAATAGATTATAATTAGTTATGTCATTACAGTCATGCATCACTTAATTATGGGGATACAGTCTGAGAAATGTGTCATTATGCTATTTTGTCATTATGCAAACATCATAGAGTATACTTACAAAATATGGTATAGCCTGTTGTTCCTGAGCCACAAACCTGTACAGATGTTACTGCACTAAATACTGTAGGCAAATGTAACACAATGATAAGTATTTGTGTATCTAAACATAGAAAAGGTACAGGAAAAATATGGGATAAAAGATAAAAAAAATGGTACACCGTAGCCTGTTGTTCCTGAGCCACAAACCTGTACAGATGTTACTGCACTAAATACTGTAGGCAATTGTAACACAATGATAAGTATTTGTGTATCTAAACATAGAAAAGGTACAGGAAAAATATGGGATAAAAGATAAAAAAAATGGTACACCGGTACAGGGCATTTACCATGAATGGAGCTTGCAGGACTGGAAGTTCCTCTGGATGAGTCAGTGAGTGAGTGGTCATTAAAGGCCTAGGATATTACCGTACACTGCTGTAGACTTGATAAACATTGTGCACTAAGGCTACACTAAATTTACAAAAAAATTAAGTAATTGTGCTAAGACCTTATGACAGTTATGACATCACTAGGTCACAGGAATTTTTTAGCTCCATTATCATCCTACAGAACTATTGTTCCATATGTGGTCCATCTTGACCCAAACGTTATTATACGGCATATGACAGTGTTTATTTTGATGCTCAAATTATGCCATATTTTAAACAATGGAAGCTCCTTCAAGCTGGCTTCTGTAGCCCTTGAATATGTTCCCATCATTCTTTGAACACTTATCTTTTAGCATAACAGGATGCTCCAGGCTTATGTTGTATTTTTCCTGCCCCAGCCATAGAATTAGTCATTTCTCCAAGAAACCTTGGTTCCTTTCAGTGGAGAATGGTATTTAGGAACCAAGATCTGAGTTCAATGTGAGCTCATTGCGATTGCGGTTTTGTTGTCAGGCCCTTTCAATAGATTGAGCAGCTAGGGAACACACACACACACACACACACACACACACACACACAGACACACACACAAGCATTTATACTTACATCTATTTCTATATCCTTATATACGAGGATACTTTGAAAAGTTTGTGGAAAAATAGAATTAAAAGATAATACGAATCTTTCCATAAACTTTTTGAAGACCTATCCTATATGTACATGATTTATAAATATACATGAGTTTAGACCTATGCCTTCAATTCCAGTCCGACATTACCAGGTTCACTCTTGTTTTCTCTCTTTTCATATTCATAAATTCTTTCTTTGACATTATGCAAAGAGAGAGAAACCTGGCTCCCATTTTCCTCAACAGATTTGCTTGGTTGATTAATCTTCCCAATCTCCGATCACCATCATCACCCCCTTCCCTACACAGTTGTTATTTTTGTGCCTATTCCTTGTTTGCAAGTCTCTTCATCATGTCCGAGTAGCAACACATTGTGCTGGGCTGACCCTCTTGTGGGCACCTGTCCCACCTTGCACAGGCTCCAAAAATTTGCAGCAGGTCATGCTCCTATGTGGACACTTTCTTAGCCCCTTAATTTTGTTTTGAAGGCTCATTTTGAGTGAGAGGTTTAGTTTTAGTTTGGTTTAATTTCTGTTTTCCATGCTCTCCTCCTATCTTTCTAATGAACTTCCTGTATTTCTAGTGGCCCTACATGATTCCCACCCTCATCCCTAGGCCCGTGGTGTAGAACCATATTTTATAGTGACTTCAATGCTCTAGCTCAATTGTGTTACTGAGGATATCACAGATCCACTTGCAGAACAAATGCATGTATCTATCCGTATTCATAGTGCCCAGGTCTCTGCAGCTCCACTACTTTCTATAAAATAGTAGCCTTCAGAAGAAAGTCACCTGAAATGTTTTTCTACCCTCCTTTAAAGAATGGTGGGCTACCCCATCCAGCCCTGGACTTCATGCGGTGGGCCAGGCTCTGATCCCATTTGTTACAGAAGTTTTCATCCTTGTTACCCACACATGAGCTCCTGGGTACTGCTGTCTTCTATTGGATCCATCCTCCACTTCATTTCTGCTCATTAACTAGGTTTTTGTTCCATTCCTGGTCCATAGAGAATTTTTTTTGTTTTGAGAAGGGTAATGTCATTTGGCTTTCCTATTTCTATACTTTAACACCATTAAGTATTTAGAGCTGAGAAAGCGTGCTGAAGTATTTCTCTACCAATCACTGTGTCATCTAGATCCCAGGAGCTTATGTTGGTTTCAATTCATACTTGACCTTTAATTGATTAAAAAAATAATATATCCCTACTCCACACTTAAAGGATAATCATTTCTGGGACATGGGCCAACCATTCTGATGGTGACAGCTGAGCAGTTTGCAGCATAGGGCTACCATGGACATTCAAGTTGATAAAGTAAGGTTAGCTTTTAAAATCTATCTGACTGCGGTGAGATTGTTGGGCAAGTTAAATGTGCAAATGGGGGTCGTGTGGTCTCAGTTGTGGGAAGAAAAAAATACAAGTATCAACATCTGGACTTATGTCTCCTGTTGCTTTAGAGGAGATGTTGAGGAACTTGTGGCTTATCTGACAAAAATGACAATTGAATCAGACTTAGCCTTCTTTTGCCTTCTGCATCTTTCCATTTATTCTGTATAGCTTCTGAGTTCATTATGTTTCAAAATCTGAGGGTTGTGGGCTGTTGTTTGGAAATATTTATTCCTTCCACTCCCCTCCCCCAATACCCCTCCATGGTGGGGTATACTTCTGCCCTTTCACATTGGGCTTGGCTGTCATTTTCTTTAACCGGTGGAATGTTTGTGGCCTGCTATACCAAGAGTTTAAAATGCATGTTTGCAATTGGGCTCTTTTTTGTTGTTGTTACTTCTGCTTTCACTGTAAGAAGAACATGTCTGGGCTAGCCAACTGGTCCCAGAAGGAGGATAAAAAACATGTGGAGCAGGAGTGACACCAGCCTAACACTCCAGCAAGCCAAGCCTCCATCCATCAAACCCCAGACGAACTGCAGTTGCATAAGGGAACTGACCAAGACTGGCAGAGCACCCAGCTGAGACGAGCCCACACCAGTTGGCCCTCTGTAGATCCACAGATGTGTGAGCTAAATGAGTACTCACTTTCCCATGCCACTGAGATTTTGTGGTTGTTTTTTTACATGAAAATAACTGAAATACATGAGGCAAACTATAACCCTTCCATCACTTGCTACTCATCTTACTAAAACCTGGAATTCTATTTTGGAACCCCAGTCTTTGCTTCTTCTTGTCTCCTGAATATCTTAGTTCTCATTACTATTATTTTGCTCAACATCTTTTTCTGCTTCCTGTTCAGGACACCTGTCTTGCATCCTCGTGTTTTAAGATCTGTGCACCATGCACAAACCCCACAAGTCGGGATGGCTCACCTCAGAAAGACCACGAGACAGAGTCTGATGCAATCAAGCAAGAGGAGTTTATTTCCAGCATGCTGGGGTCACTCAGCATTCAAGACAAAAGCGACCCCGAGTTTACAATACAAGCACCTTTTATACAGTTTTTCTGAACAGATCTTTGTGACAGGATGAGTTGTTGGTTATCTGTGGTGCCTTTAGATTTACAGGTAGGCTGTAGCAGGCTGACTAGCACCCCAATAAGGAACAGCACATTTCTCAATCGTTTATCTTCCCCGGGGTCTGGCCAGGTGGGCTTTAGATAAGGAACTAGCCAGTTCCTGGAACCGGGTGGGAGTCACTCCCTTCCTGGAATGTTTAGCTGTGCTTGGTCCCGCCTGACCCTTATACGGCCTCTTAGGAGCTGCTTTACTTAAAATGTGTTTAGCAAGCATTTGTTACAAAACTGCGTACATTCAAGTTATATTTTTCTACAATTCCACTACAGTGTCTGATTAGAACGAGAATCCTTGTTTCTTTCATTCTTGCTTCTGTGGGGTAGGGGATACGTCCAACCCCAAGTC
>NW_007731155.1:78972-133207 GCF_000696425.1 Galeopterus variegatus | reverse complement strand
ACCCCAATAAGGAACAGCACATTTCTCAATTGTTTATCTTCCCCGGGGTCTGGCCAGGTGGGCTTTAGATAAGGAACTAGACAGTTCCTGGAACCGGGTGGGAGTCACTCCCTTCCTGGACTGTTTAGTTGTGCTTGGGCCCGCCTGACCCTTATACGGCCTCTTAGGAGCTGCTTAACTTAAAATGTGTTTAGTAAGCATTTGTTACAAAACTGCGTACATTCAAGTTATATTTTTCTACAATTCCACTACAGTGTCTGATTAGAACGAGAATCCTTGTTTCTTTCATTCTTGCTTCTGTGGGGTAGGGGATACGTCCAACCCCAAGTCCATTAGCAGGGGACTACTATCTGCTGATATTTGATTTTGTGCTTACCTGAGTGTCTATTGGGATACCTCGCTGCTGGGTGCTATCCCCCTGTCATAATAAGATTTTTCTTCTTCTACCCCCTAAACATAAACCCCCTTTTAAACTGCTTCTTGGATTTTTGTTTTATTATATTTTTGCTTATAATGCTTTAAACTTATTTTCTTCCTAAGTATCTCAGCAATATTTGGAATATACAGAAAACAATGGGAAATTGTGCATGGGATTCCTCCTGTTTATGTTGTGATGTATTTTATCCCAGTGCCAGGGTGAGTCTAGACCTTGGCCATCCTTCTGCCTTTCTCCTCCACTCTGTTGCAGTGCTTGGCCATGATCCATCCCTTTGTGAGTTGTACCTCTAGAATGACATAATGTGGATTTATGGTGGGTGGATTGAGATTGGGAGGGTGGGTAGAGAAACACTGGGAAAGTGAAAGCCAGAGGCTTGCCACAGAGAAGAAAGAGAGATGAGACTGTCATATCTGGCTGCCCCAAAAGGAACTCCTGGGGTGCCCTACTTTGGTGGGTTTCTGTGGCTGGGTTCTCATCCATTGATTGGTCTACCAACCCAGAAGTGAGGACCTGTGCAATTGAACTAACGCACACTGTGTTGCTCTTCAAGTTTCCCTTCTCATCTTTATGCTGTCTGTTCCCCTCTCTGTTCGCACAGTGTTTCTCCAGGTGGGGCACAATGCCAGCCTTCTTTGACACTGATCACTCTCCAGCCCTTCCACCTTGACAGCGTCCTCCATGGTCACTGATTGGACTTGGGTTTTCCCAGGTCCTGCATGCAACACCTTCCAGACTGCCTCCCTTGGTGAACTGCTTCTGTTTGAGACCAGTAGTAAGCATTGAGTCAGTTCTTATAACCTTGAGTATTGGGGTCACCTTCTTCCCAAGTTCTGTGGGCATCTCCCATAGCTCTCTGCGTTCTGCCCACAAAACCTAGAGATTTGATTCATGCCTTCACTTTCTGTGGGGATTGTCTAACATTCACTGGCTGGGTATTTGACTTAGCAAACACTGAGAGGGTGTGTAAGGCTATTTGCAGGTAGTGATAAATACCATTGTTTTAATGGAAAATGTAAATTGGTGATGGATTACCTAATGCTTCTTGCTTACTTTAAGTTGAAACATAATATTGAACTTACCCTAACTGCAGAATTCTTATAAATAAACAATCCTTTTTGAATTTTATGGCTGTAGGCTCACTGCCAAGTCTAAACATTCCTAGTCTGTGGCACAAAGATCCAGTGAAATAGAACAGAAAAGGCAACTGAAAGAGACAGAGGTAGAGAGCGTGTGTGTGTGTGTGGGGAGAGAGAGAGAGAGAGAGAGGGAGAGAGAGAGAGAGAGATGATAGAGCTATTTCCTTGAGAGCAATCAAGCCTGTGGTTGATTCTGCAAAGTACTGTGCATCAGAATGCTCAGGGGAGTCCTCCATTAAGTGGGACGGCTGCTTGCCAATAGTTACAGAAGTTCCTGAAGGTTGTGAGACAGTGTGGTCTATGCCCTGCACAGCTGTTGTTGGATGCTGTCACTCACCAATCTCTCTGCCACGTTTGAAGAGTAACGCCTTTCTATTTTGAATATCAATGTGTGAAGTCAACTGTCCTCTAATCTATACCCAACTGCTGGGACAGTTCCAGGATTTCAGATTAAATACTCCAGCACAAATCTCTTTAAACCTTTCCTAAATAAGAAATTATGCGAGGCTCTCTGGTGAAAGATTCTCACTCCCTGGGAATTAAAACATTCGGCTGTGTTTGCTCTGCAGAGAACAAAGTGGCTCAGGAGCCTGATCTCTAATTGGCTAATGTCCTTTGGTCCTTAAACCTTTCCTAAATAAGAAATTATGCGAGGCTCTCTGGTGAAAGATTCTCACTCCCTGGAAATTAAAACATTCGGCTGTGTTTGCTCTGCAGAGAACAAAGTGGCTCAGGAGCCTGATCTCTAATTGGCTAATGTCCTTTGGTCTCACTGAGAAGCTGCATTGCATGGCCTCACACCCTCTCTGGAGGGCCCCTTGGCTGGCCTGCATCTAAGCCTGGCTCAGGGGTTAGTTTTTCTACTTCCATTATTCATTTGGGAGGAGTGTGGGGAAGGAGAGTTGCACTAAAATGGTCACAAAATGAAACCTCCACAGCAAGAAAAATCAAATGGAATTATTAGACCCCTTGCTGCATTATTTTATGGCAATCATCTCTTGCTTGCTGAGAATTGGGTGTATTTTTATTTGTTTGATAGGATGTTTACCTGTATTTTAGATTTGTTATTTATTTTTTCTTACAGACCTGGAAAAGATGAAATAATCTGTTGTTGCTGCTGTTGTTATTAGCTGGCCTAGTTATTAGAAATCAGATTTGCCTATGCCTGTGCCTCTATGGTGGAGCATAGAAGAAACCCTCGATGTTATTAAAACATTTAGTGAATAATTGCAAGTATGTCACCTCACTATGTACATAGGTGAAGATAAATAAACAGTTACGTAGAAATTCTCTGTTTCACAGTAGTCATTGGTTTATACATCTCAAAGAGACTTGCCTTTATAAGAACCCGTGTACAAGTTGTAACTGCTCTCTTAATTCTAAAGGCCATGGAGATGTTTTTAAGCAAGGGATTGAAATGATCAGATTGTCATTTTAAAACTATGAGTGTGCTGAAGTGAGAAGAGAGAACTGAGATATGAGACCATGAGCTAAATGACAATGGGAATTCAGAAGAAAAAGTGCACTTGGGGGGATGTTCCTATAGGAAAATGAGCAGGACTCACTGGGTGTAAAGAGTGAGTGTGAAGGAGTGCAGGTCAGTGTTGGTTTCCATCTTGAATACAATGTTGTAGCAGCTCCATTAAATGAGATGGAGAATGGGGAGGGGGTATATTAGGCATCATTCTGGTCAGAAAAGGTGACACGTTGAAATCGAGTCATGTGAGAGAGTGTAATAAAGAGGCTACTTGAAAGGTGTGGGCATATGTAGGGGGAATGCCCCAAAGAGACAGTGCACTGCCCTGGGGCTATGGCAGTGGGGCTGTGACCCCCTTAGACCTAAAATGGGAAATGGAAAGAAGTGGTTACAGGGATCCAGGGAGAGCTGTGCTGTGGGGGCTGCCTGCATCACCATGACCTTCAGTAGAAGGACATAGACAATTGGACACAGCCACCCACCCCACCACAGCAGAAGGCAGTTGAGGAATCAATGATCAGTACCTTTACCTCACTCTCCTCTCTTTCTAGTTTTCTGCCGAGGCTCTCCATTGGATAAACATGGCTGGAAGCTGCAGGCAAGGCAGCCCCATGAAGCCATCCCCACACATCAGTCTCTCAGAGCACAGAGCAGGTTGGGGAAGGGTTGCAAGTGGATCTGGAGGGGCAAGCAGGAAACATCCAGCAGAAGGATTTTGCTAATGACTTCTGTTTAGGTCAGGATGAATTTGTAGTACCTGCCATGACACTAGTCTGGAGCTTGGAAAGAAAGATGGGGCTTGATTTGTAGCTTGGCTTTGAAGCATCAACTAATATGCACATGAAGCACTCAGCAGACTGACTGGCATAGTGTGCTTGCAATAATTATTAGCTGTTATTACTAATATCATCAATAAATACTGCAGACAGATGAGATAAGCGACCATTAGACGTGGCAATCAGGAGATATCAGGGTTGAATCCAGGCTACTAAAGAAGGAGAGATGAGCAAGTGGTTGTGGTATGTGTGTGCCCCGCTCCTTTAAGACTTTCGGTAGTGAACAGAGAGAGAAGTAGAGCAGCGTTATACAGGAGAAGGGAGGAGGGAAGGTAGAAGAAACAGGTGCCCTGAAATCTCTTTGCCTTCCGCTTTCTAGGAGGTGACCAGGAGAGCCTGAGGACTGAGAGGCACTGTGTGCAGCAGGTGACAATACGTAGCAGCCTCTAGGTCACACTGGGTTGCCTGGAGCCCGTGCACTGGACCACGGGAGCGGTTTCTCCACACCTTCCTCTCTCTTGCTTTCTCCCCCCTCTCTGGATCACCAGACATATTTCTCCCTTGGTCGTTTGAGGCCCACTCAGACCCCTTAATCACCTTCAGTTCCAGACACTTATCAAGATATTTTCCCAAACGAATACAGTTGCCTTCCCAAGAAAATTCTAAAGCCAGCTGTTACTTTAATAACACTTTTTTCCCCACTTCATTATGCATGTTTCTTCCCATTCATTTAACACACGAGGATCGAATAGATGAAGAACTCTCAGGATCTGGCTTTTCATCAGGGACCCGGAGTCTCTGAGGTTAAACCTAAAACTCAGGTCCTGAGTTGTGCTTTGCAAAGAACAATGGCCCAGCCCAGACCTCCCAGAAACAGGCGTCTGTCACCTTCCCAGATCACATGCTGTTGTGTATATCCCATGGTGTTGCAGTCTCCAGAGTCTTCCCAGGTTGGCAAAAGCGAGCACAGGCCTCCACTTCACTTCGTATATTCTTCAAGAGGAATTTATCATAACGCTTGGTTTTGTCCTTTATTCTAATTCTTCCCTGTGCTTGGAATTTCTCAACAGGAAGCCTGGGATGCCTGTGGATGCCAGAATGAGCTCTTCGTCACTCAGAGTTGTCTTTATGGTTTAGGACAGCGTTTCCCCCGTGTGCTCCACTGCTGACAAGCAAGGCGATTCTAGGTAGTACGCAAATGAATGTCTTTTTATTTTAATGGGTTTCTTATTTTCATATTGTACTTTCCATTTATGGCAAGTGATATTGGTTTCCATTTATGGCAAGTGATATTGGTTTCCATTTATGGCAGGGACATAACATTTCTTTTCAAAACAATTTTATTTAAGTATTTCTTATTTTCATATTGTACTTTCCATTTATGGCAAGTGATATTGGTTTCCATTTATGGCAGGGACATAACATTTCTTTTCAAAACAATTTTATTTAGGTAAAAAAAATGAAGTGAACTTAAAAATAATAGGAGAGTGGAGTGTTGTGGATATTACAAAGCTCTTGAAGTGCCAAGGGAATGATGACATTTGGAGAAATCCCCATTCATTACTGTGCAAAGCAGAACATTTGCCCTTCTCTGCTCAGCTCCCTCTGCACCCGTCACTGGCCGGCAGTAGAGGGCACCACCTCCTGAAAGTCTCAGGTGTGATGCTTCAATTACCATCAGTGACAAACTGCTCTCCCCTCTCAGGGATTGTAGACAGTGACACTCACGGTGACAACAGCTGTGTGAACAAAGACTCAGAGTCAGGAGTCTGAGGAGCTCTCCCCACTGTGCACTAAGCCTTTCCGTGCCTTTGACCAGCTACTTAACTTTTCCAGAGGTCGATTTTCTTTTCTAAAGAGATGAATTGTGGACTCCGTGTGTCTCATATTCCTTCTGCTGTTTCCCTCTGATTCCACATTCTCCAAACATAATTGCCTTGCCGGGTCTGGGTGGACACGCCCAGATGTGTGATGTGCGAGGGCAACTCTTCCACCCCCGTTTGTGGTGGCATATGATGTGCACGTGTAAATGTATACATGAGGTCGTCACAGGGAGATGCTTTCAGACTTTGGGGTGGGATTTGGGGTTATCTAAGACAAATAGGTCCTTGGGGAGTAGAGAGCTATCTTATTTACTTTTTATATCATTGAAGTTCCTTTGGGTGCCGGAGACTCAGCTGTCCTCCAAAATCCATTTTCTCTTTTTCCATAATGACAGACATGTAGCTGGGCCCATAATTAGGTGGGGGCTGCCTTCCCCAGCGGCTCGTGCAGCCAGGTGAGCCCATTTGGTTCTGTTCTCTCCCACGGAAAGTGAATGGAGATGATGTTTCACTTCTGGAGGGAGAGGCTGAGACAGAAGGAGTCTTCTTTCCCCTTCCACCAGCTGGACACTGGACTGGTCTACCTGTCTTGGACCATGTGGATAAGGACAGCACCCTTGGGAGGCCTGGCCATTGCAGCAGAGCGGCCTCAAGTGCTCATCTTGAACTGTTAAGTGAGAGAACTAACTTTCCTGTTCCCTAAGCCACTGGTATTTGGGCGTCTCTTTACTCTCTCCTAACAAATACGCTCTTTCAACCCAGATAACACGTTGGTCTTTTCACATCTGCTCCTCTCTTTTATTTTCATTCTTTAAATTTTTAATAGACTATTTTTTTTTCCTTTTTGTCTTTTTTCGTGACCGGTAACGGGATCGCAACCCTCGGTGTCGCGCCCGTACTGGGGACCGGCAACGGGATCGCAACCCTCGGTGTCGTGCCCGCACCGCGCTCAGCCAGTGAGCGGGAACCGGTCTCCATATGGGATCCGAACCCTCAGCGGGAGCGCCGCCGCGCTCCCAAGCGGCGCACTCTCCAGTGTGCCACCGGGCCGGCCCTAATAGACTATTTTTTTTATAGAAGTTTTAGGTTCACAGCAAAATTGAGCAGAAAGTACAGTTTCTGTGTGCTCCCTGCCCCACACACGCACAGCCTCCTCCATGATCAACTTTTTTTTTCCTTTTTTGTCTTTTTTACTGACCAGTAACGGGATCGCAGCCCTTGGTGTTGTGCCCGCACCGCGCTCAGCCAGTGAGCGGGAACCGGTCTCCATATGGGATCCGAACCCTCAGCGGGAGCGCCGCCGCGCTCCCAAGCGGCGCACTCTCCAGTGTGCCACCGGGCCGGCCCTAATAGACTATTTTTTTTATAGAAGTTTTAGGTTCACAGCAAAATTGAGCAGAAAGTACAGTTTCTGTGTGCTCCCTGCCCCACACACGCACAGCCTCCTCCATGATCAACTTCTCGCGCCAGACCGGTGCGTTTGCTACAACCGACAAACCCACACTGACACAGCATTATTGCTCCAAGTCCACGATTTACATCAGGGTTCACTTCTGCAGCTGTACATTCTATGTGTTGGGACAAGGGTACAATGACATGTATCCACCATGATAGTATCCCACAGAAGAGCTTCACTGCTCTGAAATTCCTCTGTGCTCTGCCTGTTAATCCCTCCTCCCCCCAACCTTGGCAACCACTGACCTTTTTACTGTATCCATAATTTTGCCTTTATCAGAATCCCATATAGTTGGAATCATACAGTTTTTACTCTTTTCAGGTTGGCTTCTTTCACTTGACAGTATACATTTAAGGTTCCTCTGTGTCTTTTCATAGTTTGTTTCTTTTTAGTGCTGAATAATATTTCCATTGTATGGATGTACCACAGTTTTTTTATCCATTTACCTACAGAGGGACATCTTGGTTGCTTCCAGGTTTTGGCAATTATGAATAACACTGCTAGAAACATCCCTCTGCAGGTTTTGTATGGACGTAAGTTTTCACCTCCTTTGGGTAAATACCAAGGTGCATGGTTGTTGGACTGTATGATAAGAGTATTTAATTTTTGTAAGAAGCCTTCAAACTGTCTTCCAAAGTGGCTGCATCATTTTGCATTCCCACCAGCAATGAATGAGAGTTCCTGTTTGTTATGGACTGAATGTTTATGTCCCCCACAAATTCACATGTTGAAATCCCTACCCACAATGTGATGGTGTTAAGAGAGGCCTTTGGGAAGTAATTATATCATGAGAGTGAAGCCCTCATGAATGAGATTAGTACCTCTATACAACTACATGAGGGAGCTTGCTTTCTCTTTCTGTTTTTCACCACATAGGGTCACAGCAAGAAGGTGGCCACCTGCAAACCAGGAAGAGAGCCCTCACTAGATTTGCCAGCACCTTGGTCTCGGACTTTGGGTATCCAGTACTCTGAGAAATAAATACTTGTTGTTTAAGCCACCGGGTCTATTGTAATTGGTTATAGCAGCCTGAACTGACTACGGGTGGCTCCACATCCTTGCCAGCATTTGAAGTTGCACCTCTCTCTTTGCACTTAACAATGCTTATCTTTTATTGTAATGACTTGCTATAGGTTCTTGAAGACAAAGTCTGTGATTCACACTTTTAGCCACAGGAAAACATAGAGGTCATGCATAAATACTTGAATGACAGTCACAAAGCACAGATCAGAAAAAATCAGCGAGCCAGTCATTCTGGCTGAGTGGATGCTGGCGTGACTGAGCATGAATCAGGAGAGTTAGCTGAGTAGTCTCATCCTGGCTCTCCTAGCAGTGTGCAGAGCAACTTCTGCTCTCACCCTCAGGCTTCCTATATTTCAAGTGAAGACATTAGGAAGTGTCTCAGGTGCCGTCAATCTCCAACAATCTGTGGCTTGAGATTCCCTCTGCCTGGAACACTCTTCCCTTTCCTCTTAGCTGTGATGGAAGGAGTTACTCTCCCTTCCAATTTCAACCTTAAGACCACTTCATCCAGGGCATCTTCCTGCCCGTCTCTCCCATGTCCCTGGGACTACATTAATGCCTTTCACTGCCCACATTGCACGTATTTTTCACATCACAATAATCACCCCACCCTTCTTTTTTTTTTGGCTTGTTTTGGGGACCTGAACCCTGGACTTTGGTGTTAGAACACCGTGTTCTAACTGACTGAGCTAAACCAGAGCTAGAATACTCTTGGCCAGCCCCCAAGAGTACTTCTTATTTGTCTGTTTTCCCAGCTTGGTACAGGCTTTCTGAGGGCCTGTCTGAATCGCTTCTATTATCTCTCCTGCCCCCAGCACAGTGTCTGGCCCAGAGTAGGAGCTTAATAATTTTTTTTTTAAATGAATAATAAGCAAATGGATGAATGAAGAATAAATAGGTCAAGAATTCATTTTCTATTTAGTAGAAACCCTCTTCCCATGACTATATATTTATTTTCTTAGTTTCCTGGACCTCGGCTGTACTTTCTTTATAATTTTGTGGGGTAATTTGCATAGCCATAGAAAAAAATACAGGATATGCAAACCAGAGTCAGGCTCTATTTTTCTGGCTGCACCTTCATCTCCAGTATCTAGTGGGCTAGTTTAGCCTTACTGTAGAGTTATAACAATACACCGTGTGCCTCTAGGCAGTTGACAAGAAAGATAATGCAAACTAATATTCATTAAAATTATAGGAAGACTATTTGGACTTATTTCTAAATTCATGCTTCAGGGATTTGCTCGAAAAGGAGTAAATGAGAACTCAGCTGATATCTCAAATCCTATCCTAAGAGAATTAACTCCCTAGAATCTAAATCAAGCCATTAGACTCTGCTTTTAATTTAGATCCAGCCACTGTTCAGACTCCTTGAGTTACTAAGGTGGAAATGGAAAGGAGAAAACATGTTTGCACTCAAATCCATACAACTAGGAATGTTACCTAGTTGTAGAATCTTTTTGTCTTTTACTTTAAAAACTGAGTAATAAGTGCCTAATTGCATTTGTGAAGATTACATTCAGTAAATAAAAGCTAAATTGTCTTTAGAGGCTGTTAGCGTCAAGCTGTAAAACTGCAGCTCGATCCTTCAGAAGTGGGTTACAACTAGAATATGACAAATTTAACAAACAATCTGCAGTTTACAAATACTTGATGGGAAGAGAGAACTGTTTTTTAACACTGTGCTTCTCCTGATTAGAAAATGTAATCACCATGGGCTTATAGCAAACTGGAATCTTGTGTCCCCTTCCTCTCTTTTTCCCATTTGCAATGGGAACAGAAGCAAGGTAGTACTCTGAAACCTAATGCGGAGTTCTAAGAAGATGTCTTGAGGTTTTTTTTTTTTTTAAGTCAAAAAGAGGCTATGGTGATTCTCAACTGGGGACAATTTCACCCCCCTCTCCACCCCAGGGGTTGTTTGGCAATTTCTGAGGACATTTTTGGTTGTCCCAACTTTGGGAGTGCTACAGGCATCTAGTGGTTAGAGGCCAGGGATGGTGTTTAACATCCTACAGTGCACAGGACAGCCCCCATAACAGTTATCTGCTCCCAAATATCAATAGTGGCTGTCTATTGAGAATCCTGGTCTATTGTGCTAGAAAAATAAAAACAAAAGCCTCCAGCATCTCATTGGCATCACTGCTTTAGAGCACAGACCTGTAGCCCCATCTGCCAGGTTCATGCATGAGGCATAGAGGAACTGATACAGGAGGTGCTCAGTTTCCCTGGGCTCGGGTTTCAGGACATGCCTATGGGTTTCCAGCAACTCCCAGAGGTCTCAGGCCCCCTCCTCTGAGCTCTCCCCTGGAGGAAACTTACTGTTACCAGTTAGACCTAGTTCTAGCACCAACAGGGGGAAAATGAGACCACAATGGGCTGGCTTTTGCAAATCCAGTGGCTGGTCATGCTCAGTAGAGAGCACAGAGAATTCTTGAATATGCCTGGTGCATATAACTGGGAACCACCCTCTTAATTGAATATTCATTAAATATAGAAACTATAGAAGCTGAATCCCAGCTGAAGGTGGGGTTGTCGCTCACTTTCCTGGAGGCAATGGGCTCTTTGCTGGCTGAGGTGTGTATATTTTACTTTGTATCTAGCCTACTTTCAGCAAGCAGCTGCTCACTCTCCTGAGCCAGCCTGCACTCTGTTCTGAACTTTAAGTATGTTTTTCTTGCTTTGTGTTAGACTTGATATCTGTACTGAACTTACTTTTGTGTTAAACTTGGTGTGGGCTGTGTTCAGTCTCTGGAGCTATGCCACACTCTTTCTGTGGAACCTATGTTTCTTATATATTATATTAAACCGATTCTCACTTTCTACTGTGACTCTGCCCTTGAATTCTTTCCTGTGGTGGAGTCAAGAGTCTGCTAAGAGGACTGGGTGGCTGCAGCCGACTGTCGGGCTCCCTGGACCCCGCCTCTGACATCAGAACCTCAGCACAGCAGGCCGTCAGGAGGAGACAGAAACCACTCCTGATCTGGGAACTGCCTTGCCAGGCTGCTGTTCTCCGTGGTGTGATCATCTCCTTAATCCATAATGTCCTAGGGAGTCTGGTCGGTTCTGGAAGGTCTTGTTGTCTGAAAGGTTGAATTTGGTGGTGGAACATAGCAGTGTTTTATAGAAAAAATCCTGACTTTGGAGCCAGATACAATTGGATTTGCACCCGAAGTTCACAGCCGTGTGACCTTGAGCAAACCAGTTAATCTCTCTGAACCTCCTGCCCCTCTCCCATCCATAAAATAAACATACACTATCTTATCATTTATAAGTCATTTCCACATTTTAGAATTTCTTAAGTTGGGGTACACTTGATGGCATATTATAGTTTAATTAGAAGTGATTTTTTTTCTTTAACTGATACGTAAAATAATGATATTTATCATGAGTTGTGGTGTCTTACCTTCAATAAAGTGTGGTTATTGTGATACCTTAAGGGCAGCTCCAGAACAGAATATTTAACTAATCCCAGGTTTACCACCTTAGTGCAGTTGGTGAGCAAAGGAGCCCCTGCCCAGAACTCTTTAAAATAGCTTCCCTCTTCCTATTTCAAGTTCAACTGTCATCCCAGCGAAGGAAATGAGATCTCATTTTTGTGTCCTAGTTGATACTTAATACATTCTAGGTCCCTCTTGTTTGAAGTGTGTACTTTGTGTGTGTGTGTACACTCGTATCCGTGCACGCACAAGTGTGCATGAACACGTGTGTTTGCGTGCACAGATCTGTAGGAGCAGACTCTGCAGATCACAACGACAGGAGAAGCCAAGGCTCCCAAACAAACCCTTTTGCCTGGACAAGACTGGCCCAGTGGCTGGGCTGTGCTGAGGATTTTAACACCTGGAACAAAGCTGGGCAGGGGATAGAAGCAGCCAACACACAGGACCATAGCCAGAGCTGCGTACATGCTGCAGCTGCGTGGATTCTAGGGTTCTGCCCTGGAAGACTGTTTTCTAAGTTAGCATGAGAGAAGGTTAGGGATAGATTAAATGCTGGTTTTGAAAATTAATATGGAAATGGCCAAACTGCATGTTGCCATTTTTCTCTATAAATTTTTATTTGATTTCGGCACATAGCAATAGAAATTAATAGTAGCCATACTCCGCTATTAAAATAGAGTTGTTTACAATTAACCTGAATGGACTCTTGTGTTGCATAAAACCTGTGCCATTGCACCTGCCTGTTTCTATCATGGGTTTATATTCCAGCCACCACAGTGCACCTGGTGGCCCTTCTCCCACTGCAGGCAGCGTGCCCGAGAAGCCATAAAGAGCTTTTCTGATAATGGAATCACTAACTAAAGCCATGCCTTGGGTAATTTTTTCTGTTACAGGGCACTTGAATATCATCTTTAAGATCGGTAGGATCTAGTCAACACTGTATGGAAGTCATATATCTACAACTGGATCTACCCAGTATAGTGGGAATTGGACAGAATGGGGAGTTTGACCTTGTCCTAAACCGGACTCTCTCATTCCATGTATGGCTTTGGGTGGTTTATCTAACTTCTCTGCGCCTCCGTGTCTGTACTGCTACTGCTGCTGCTATGACTACCACCAGTGCACATTGTGAGAATCAAATAAGACGAATAAACGTGCTTTAAAAAGGTAAGTATTGCCCCTCATCTCTGTGTGGTGTTAGAAACTCTACCTGCCATTGATTCTTGCTTACAAAGATCTTGGTGTTTTTTTCTTTCTTTCTTTTTTCTGGTGTACTTACTGGTCCTTTCCCTCTATTTTGGTCCAAATCTCTACATGTAAGTCAATCCTCCAATGACCAAATGATTCAGATAGGTGTTGGCATCTCTGGTGAAACTGGGCAGGGCTAGTGCAGCAATCATGACTTTTTCCACAGAATAGTGTGTGGGAACTTCCCATTTTCCTGTAGCGTGTTCTCAGCAGACATTCCTATCCACAAACAAACATCCTTGACCTCAGGAGAACTTGAAGAGACCAGTCCCCTGAGCTCACTCGCGTGTACGGTTGAGACAAGGCCCTGGATCTCAGAGGCAGCTCTCTGCTCCCTGCTTGTATCTGACTGAGGTTTCTTCCAGCCCGCACTGCGAGAGCTCCAGGACATGGCAAGGTAACATGATATTTCACAGGAAACCATGAAATATTCTGGCCTTTGTTCCTTCTCATGTTTCATGACTGTAGTTTTGTGCCTAGGCCGAGGAAGTCAGCTGCTGCTGATTTATTTTAGATCTGAGTAAAAAAACCATGATTTTTACTTCAACTCTTACCAAGATTGCTGAAAAATGATCCACTGAGCAGGCTGGGGGGTGGGCAAGCAACGGAAATTGCAGATTCTCCACTGTGAACCTCATCACTTTGTGGCCTGGGTACAGACTGATGGAAACTCAGGGCTTGGCAATTGTGGGTCTCTGTCCCATTAGACAGCCTGGATCTGAGCACGGAACGGAGTAGAGGGTGACGCAAGAGGGCGGGCTTGCTTGGGAGATGCTTAGAGCTCACCTAGTCCAATTTTTCCAACTTACCAACCCCAGGAAAGAGAGGGGTTGCCCAGCCTAGACAGCTCATGGCTGTTGAGCCAGGGAACAGAAGAGATGGGGACCCCTAACTGGAGTCATTTTCAGCACATTCCTCTGGGGTCTTTGCTGAGAGTGTGATGCAAGTTCTGCCTCAGGACTCCTGTGGGGACTGAAGCTCCCAAGAGAGGCCAGTTAGGTGCTTTATCTGCCCATGGCTGAACCCACTGACTACCTGCTTGTAGCACATGTTCTGGGGCCAGAGGGATCTCAGTAGCAAATGCAGTTGAGGTGAATGATCTGGCGAGGCTGGGACAGAGCTCCAACACCGACTCAGAGAAGGCACACCACACATGCTAATTTAGTTTTAAAAGTGACTGGAAAGGCGAGGAAAGAGCAAGAATATTGAAATGACAGAGGGACTTTTTTTTGATGTTCTTTTCAATAAGTTCATTGTCTGAGTTCACAAGTCGGAAGAAACATGACTTGTTTGCCCTCTTAGCCCATCTAGTGCCCCAAAACTTCCAGATGGAGCATCTTAGCTCTCTGGGTGTGATTCCAGCCTTTAAAGAGTTGTACTTTTTGCACAATATGAGCTGAAAAACCAACCAACCACTTTGTCAGGGACCCATCCAGAGACACCCCAATCTGTCCCAACCCTAAGCAAATAAATAGGGTGAGTTAGACCTATGGAGTTGGGATTTTCGAGGTCAAAGCTGACTCTATGATTGCTGCCTTCTGTGAGGGTTGGGGAACTGAGCTGTGACTCCACTGTGTATCTGGTTTCTGGAGTTTGAGGTGCCTGGAAGCCAGGCATGGAGCAGGTGGCACCCATCTCAGGGAGGTTCCTAGCATCTTCTCTGAGAATATTGTTCCAGCAGACTTATCTATCCATCTGAGCCCTCGGGCCCTCTGTCCGCCTTTCTGGGGAAGCATCTGGGCCATGGGTCCCCTTCTCTTTCTGGCTGCCAAGCTGCATGTACAAATAACCCCCAAGCCCAAGGCTGTGACTCCTGTGCTCTTTTTGGAAGAGCCTGTCTATCATGCTCTTAATCAAAATAGCAACCCTGTGAACACTGAACACTGCTTAACGCTTTACTTAATGGATGGAGCATTTCTCCCTCCTTCAGCTCCTTTGATCCCCACTTAACTAGTGAGATAGGCTGAGCAGGTGGGATTGGCTCATTTCTCTTGAGAAGATCAAGGCTCACTGAACAAAGGGCAGGAAGGTTGGAGCTAGGATCCTGACCTTCCAATCCTGCCTCCTGGAACTCTTCCCACCCCCTCACTGCTCTTGAGGGGAAATCCCCTCCTAAGGGTGTTTTAGGTAGTGGCAAAAACCCCCAAACCAAGCTGGTTTCCAAACGCCAGCAGTCTCAATTAGGGTATAGGAAAAGCTACCCAGGCAAACCTCACTCATACATGCTTCTGAACAGCTCCAAGGACTCCAGTGGACGATACGCAGTTGACCACCACACTTGAGACTAGAAAACCTGCTTCCTTATCCTCATTCTGGCATAACTCACTCAAGAGATTTGACCAAGCTGCTGCCTGTCTCTGGGCCTCAGTTTCTTCCAGGATGAAGGGACGATCACTCCAGGGACCCATTTATTAAGGAGGCCACATGGAAGCTATCCCCGCATCTCCATTCCTCTGGCTCCTCTTCTCTCTCCTCCATTGCTTCTGACAATAAACACAGGAATAAAAATTCCTGAGACTGATTCAATTTTCTTATTTCTTTGTCTCATTGCCCATCTCTCTTTCCCTCTTTTCTATCAATAGAGCCCTTTAATTTGGTCTCAGTCATCTACTCTGAAAAATAATTACCAAGTTTATATATCCACCAAGTAAGCAACTCCTGGTTTATGTGGGCTGTCTGCTTCAGCCCTCTTTGGGGAAATTATAGGTCTTTTTCATCTTGATTTACTCTTAACTGGATAGAGAATGTTCGTCCTGCCATCACGCATGGAGCCAGAAAAGAATTGGCCATTTCCCCTCACATATTAGAACCATAATGAATAGTTCAAACATGACATCATGGTCTTTCCTATGCCAAGACACTCTGGAATCATACGGAAAACACTACATTTGCTTAGAAAATGGAGTAAAACAAAACGAATTGGGTTAACTAATGCAGAAGTTTATGTTTAAATGTGAGGCCCCAAAGCAAACAGCATCGGCTCAGTGTTAAGTGCACAGTGAACCATTCTTCATAGTGAGACCCCTCACCCCTGTCCCCACCCTGCTGGGGACACCACTGGGGTCACGTTTGGGCCTGAGGCTGAAGGGATGCTTTTCTGATCAGCCAATGCCTGATGATGATTTTTAGATGTTATTTTCATTCCCACAGAAAAGTAAAAAAGAGAGCCAAATTCATTCCAAATTCCCTCAAGTCTTCCCTTCTTTGAACAGCCTCAGGAACTTAGTTCCCTTCTCTCTCTTTGGCCTAAAGAAAACTAAAGGAACAGCGAAAAGAGGTGATTTCAGAGCCTCATTGCTGCGCTTCCAAATATGTCAGGAAAATGGAGATAAAAAGACCCCGAATTCTGCAGTCTGGTGTCCTGTACCGAGTTGTGCCGGGTGCGGACAAAAAGTAAACTCACTCCCTTTTGAGGTTCTCAATTTTACAAGGTGAGGACTGTGTTGCCTGAACCTTTTGTGGGGTGTGGCGGGGGCCATTAGTCAGGTTTCCTCTAGGCTCTGTCACACGGTGTGAAGGATTGCAGGCCGTGGGATTCTTCTGAAGGAGGAAGCCACCTTTGCTCAGAGAAGTCTGACAGGAGCCACTGGGTGAGGAGAGATTGAGCACACGGGAGCTGGCAGTAACTCAAGCCACAAAAGGGAGCAAAGACAAGAAGAGGGGACTGGGATTTCTGTGGATCTTGGCTCTGGGTGGGAAGGAGGGTTGATGCTGGCTGAGAAAAGAAGAATAAAGAAAGAGGTGAGAGGGAGGCCCCCTGAAACAAGCCCGGAAATGCTAGGCAGTAAACGGCTCCAAGCGAGAGGCGGCGTGTGTCCACATGGCTGTGACAGGCTGCAGAACAGCAGAGCTTCAGAGGCGGAGGAGGTAGCAGCAAAGCTTCCGATGTGACTTGCGGGTGTTTCCATGGCCATCATGTGAGTACTTCTTCCGTCTGCCTCACAGATCCTGGCCACCTTGACTCGTGCCTTGTGTGAGACAGCTGTTGTCGCCTGTCAAGGCATGTGGAAATTAGAGGAGCAGTGTCACGTCTGGGTCACCACGGTGACAACCATGGAAAGTGCATGTGCAGGAGGCCTGAGACCTCATATAAGCCTCCTGAACTTCCATAACCCTTAAAATTTGGATTTGGAGGTTCAATAACAATTTTTCCATATTTTGAGGGAAAAGGAGACCCTGGTTGCATCTTGGTTATACGTGGCATTGGCCATGCTGAACTCTGGTTGCAGGGGACAGACCTAGGGAGGGGAAAGCCCTTCTTCCCTCCAGTCACTGAACAAAGGGTAAGAAGGCTGGAGGTGGGATCCTGACCTTCAGGTCCTGCATCCTGGACCTCGCGCCTCCCCTGCTCTTGAGGAGCTATCCCTCTGTGGTCTCAGCCATGTGCGCTCTGCTTAACTCTGTTCCTTGCACAAAACCCACTCTTTCCTCTTCCAGCTGCAGGAATGGATTTTCCTCTGAACTTTGCATTTCTCAGTGGAAGCTTCTCGTATTGGATGCTGCATTAATCATGTCTTCTATTCTGCAGTTCTGATGCTTTGTTATCTTGCAGCCTTGCTGACCTTGTAGGGACCGCGCCTTCCAGGGCTAATTCATGGAGATAGCAAACAAAGCCTGTGAGTGCTCCTTTCATATGCAAACCAACCACTGGAGAGCCCAGGGCCCAACCACCTCCTTCCCGAGCTCTTGTACTTCATTCCACTATCTCTCTGACCCAATCACCCCAGGACCAGATAGCAGACAAGAGAGACAGCACCTGGGCTCCAGGGTCCCTTGAAACCGTACAAACCAGGCAGTGGTTTGAACCTGCCTCACCATCTGTTCCTTCCCATGGCAACCACAATAGGGGCTCTGGCCCACATTTTCCCTTTGTCCTTATGCCTCCTGACCCACCCTGGTGCTCCTCTGTGTGGGGCTCTTCCCCACCCCATGGCATGGCTTGCCTGCTCTTCTTGGAGAATAAATTATCTTTTCAGTGGCAATCATCTGCTTCGCTGGCCTCACCTTACCTGGATAATAATAAAGCTTACATTTTGAAACAGGCACCAAACCCAGACTAAGTGTGTTCTGTGTTCCTACCGGGCTAAGCTATGCGTATGCAAACAGTATAACAGGCCTTAAACTAAATGCTGGGGATACAAAAAGAACAGGGCATGTCGTTGCCCTCAGTGAGCTAACAGTCTGTTGAGAATGATGGACACTGAAATAAATAACGATAATAACATGAAACATCCATGTAAGAGCGTTTTGAGAATGATGCTTGCTGTAAGAAGGCAAATGAGAGAGGAATTTCTTCTGCTTGGGGTTGGGTCATTGTAGGAGATAAGTCACAGATATTTTCAAAAAGGAAGAGACATGCAAGTTGTCCCTTAAAGGATGAATGTTCCTTAGGATCTGTGTCCACCAGGGCTGGGGTAGAGGTGTATGCTGTGTCACATCTCTGTGACAGACATATGTTCTGTTTACAGCAGGTGCTTCGTGCATGTTTGTCACTGGTTTGATGAAAGGTGTACCACTGTGGGAGTGAGTGAACTGTAGACAACCTTGGAGTGTTAGAATCTTCAAACTAGAATGAACCTCATCTTCTTCCAGATTAGAAGCAGCAAACCGTTGTCCTACAGACTGACTTTGGGTTGTAGACATTTTTGTCTGGTTTACACCATGTTAAAATGTGGAATTAGTAGTCTGTATTTAATAATTGGGCAATTTCACATAAAAACCTACATTTCTGGTGTTCCTGGAAGAAAAATCAGATGCAACCTTGGATTTTTGGCTGCTGCTGAGTAACAGCTGCTCTCTTATGATGGGGCATGAATTCTTCCATTTTGCCCTAGTCCTCACCTGGCCACTTTAGTCATTGTGGTATCTGTTTGGTTCCTGAAGGCATTTCAGCTTGCAGTCCCTGGAACAAGCTCCCTATCTTTCCACCTCCTCCTTGTGTTAAATAACGGATGAGAAAATTGAGACCTGGGATGAGAAGTGACCTGCACACAGTGGCAAGGGAGGGACTGAAGTCAGGACCCCTGAGTCCCAGTCCCCCACAAGGAGTTAGCCAGCCTGCCTGGAGAAAAAAACATCCCCACTGACTGGAGCGCAGTATAATTTACTTCACACGTACACATTCAAGGGAGAATTATCCACTCACTGTAGAATGTTAAGTGGAGACACTGGAAACTGAAAAATGAATCTTTTGAGCTAAGAGGTAAGGAAAAAGAGTATATTAGTCCATTTTTGTTGTTTATAACAAAACACATGGAACTGGGTATTTTATAAGGAAAAACAAAATTTATTGCTTACAGTTTCTGAGGCTGGGAAGTCCAAAGGGGTCTCACATCGCAAGACGGTGGAAGCAAAGAGAGAGAGAGAGAGAGACAGACAGACAGACAGGCAGACAGACAGACAGACTCTCCTCTTCTTTTAAAGCCCTCAGAACCACACCCCTGACCACCATTTTTAATCCATTCACTAATGCACGGTCCTATAATTCAATCACCTCTTTAAGGCTCCACCCTTCAATTGCCGGAATAGGATTTCCCACCCTTTTGACAGTCACAGTGAGGGCTAAGTTTCTAATACATAAAACTTGGGGGACACAATTTAAGCTTCATTGAGATTTGGGGGACATAATTCAATCCACTACATTCTACCCCTGGCCCTCCAAAACTCATGTCCTATTCACATGCCAATACATTTATTTCATCCCCAAAGTCTTAACTTCTTTCAACTCAAAGTTCAAAGTCCCATCTGTGAAATCAATACAAGTTATCTACTTTCAAGATACAGTTGTGGGAAAAACACAGGGTACATATTCCCATTCCAAAAGAGAGAAATAGGCCAAAAGAAAGGTGTTACAGGTCCCAAACAAGTCTGAAACCCAGCAGGGCAGGCATTAAATCTCAGAGCTGGTGAGAATCATGTATCTTGACTCCACGTTCGACCTCCTCTGCACCCTGGTGTGGGGGCTGGGTCCCTGTGTCCTTGGGCAGCTCCACTCCCATGGCTTTCCTGGTCTCAGGCAATGCTTTAGCTCTCGCAGGCTGGTGTTGCACGCTGATAGCTCCACAGGTCTGGGGTCTCTGTGGCGGTCTTGCCCTCATGGCACTGTTGGGGTTTCTCTGCTGCAGCTCTGACTCCACATTTCTGCTCGGCATTGCTCTAGCAAAGGTTGTCTGTGGTGACTCCACCCCTGTGACAGGTCTCTTCCTGGGTCCCAAGACTTTTCCATACATCCTTTGAAATCAGGGTGGAGGCTCCCAAGCCTCTACAGCTCTGGCGTTCTGTGAACCTAAAGACTTACCACATGGACACCACCAAGGCTTCCAGTTTGTATCTTCCAAAGCTACAGGTCCAGCCACACCTGGGACCAATTTAGCCATGGCTGGAGCAGCCAAAGCAGCTCAGGTGCTGGTGCTGGAAGCAGCTTCCCGAGGTGGTCCTAAGCAGTAAGCCTATGGAGGGTGCCTCAGGACCGTTCTCCAAGACCATTTTGTCTCCCTAGACCTTTGAGTCTGAAATAGGGTTGGCCCCAGAGGTTTCTGCAATGCCTTCAGGGCCTTTACCCCTTCTCTTGATAATCTCTTTTCTTTGTACTAATGTTCTTAGCTAATGGTCGCTGGGCTGCACCATTGCAAGGAGAAAAAAAGGAAAAGAATAAAAAAACCAAAGGATCAAAATACATTTTAAATTGTAAGAGATTTAATTAAAAGCCTAGAAATGCTTATTCTTAGAGAAATATAAGAAATCATTTTTAAAGGGAAAAGATAGCTACACAGATCCCTAAATTAACATACCACGTACCTTGGAAAGCTGAGCTAATTAGATGTTGGCTGAATTACAATAACCTGAAAGTCGAGGAATGTAACAAACAGCTATTAAAACTTTCCTGAAATAATCAGAACACATGTTTTGTCTCAACTTTATCTGCAAAATAAAATTCCTTTAAATGTCTTAAAGTGTAGGTAGTTTCATAGATTAACATTCTTTGTTTCTGCCTTTGCTTATCAGGTAAATAAGTTTACTTTAAGTTGATTACTAATATACATCGGAGCTTGGGGGATCACATCAGAACTTTGAAAGACAGACTCCCCTTTGATCTGGTCTCATACCGTAGTGATTTGCACAGAGTAGTCATTCACAAAATATAAGTACTTAGATCTGAATTTACAATATTTTATCATTTTGGATCCATAGAATAAAAGAATAATAATGTTTTAGATATGGAAGGGATAATTTAAGTCAATTCCCTCAGGAGATAGATCCCGAGGGAAAAGTAATTTTACCCGAGTCATACAGCTAAACATGCTTAGAAACAGGAACTAGTTCTAAGATCAAAGGCTACTTTACTAGGAAATCTCTGAATCTTTTTCGTGGAGTTTTTATTTCTTAAAGTAGTCAAGATATTTTACAAAAATAGGATTCTACACATTGTGTTCATAAGCTGCTTTTCCCACCTAACCACAAAAGTGTCCTCGACAGGAATGTACATGGTGACATAGGACGCTATGCATAACTGATCCCTAAAACAGTCGCTGGTTGTGGCACATTTAGAGTTTTCCAGTTTTCACCATCAAAATAATTCTTGTGAAAATCCTTTAAGGTACGTTGGTATTTGCACATATCTAGGATGATTTCTTTAGAATATTTACCCAGAAGTCAAATTATCAATTGAATTCTAAGATATATTCTTTAGATATATACTGACAAATGTATCTCCATAAAATTATCCCAATTTACATTTTTACCGCCCAAGATGAACCTGTTATTGTACTAGTAAATAAAGTTAAACAGTCTCTTAAATGTAAAAAATTTCAGAGCTTTAACATACTAATGTATATTGGCGATTAATCAAGAGAGGACACAGTATTAAAAGTTTTAGCAACTACATAAGGAAGGGTCTCCCTGTGTGTGTGCGTGTGTGTGTATGTGTGTGTGTGTGCGCGCGCACATGTGTGTGCATGTGTGTGTGTGTGTGTGTGTGTGTCTATGTGTGTGTGTGTGTGTGTATTGCATATGAACACCAGGAGACTCACTCATATTTCATAAAACGCAATTTAGTAAATGTTGCCTTGAATTTATTTTCTTGCTTTCATTTAGCTTTTTGAGTTCCATCTAAGTTAATTCATTGTTTAAATTATTTCTTTCATTTAAGTAATGAAAACATTTAAGGATATAGATATTCTGAATACAATTTTAACCACACACACTAGTTTTGATATGTAATGTTTTCACTGTGTTGCTGTTGTTATTTTTCAAACAACATGTAATTGCAACTTAGATTTTCTCTCACAGATGTCTTTTTAAAAAAATTTCCAAGTGGTTGCTTTCCAAATATTAATTGCTAATTTTGCTTTATTATGGGAAGAGAATGAATCTCGTACAGTTTTGACCTCTGGGAATTTATTGCAGTTTTCATTTTGCCCCAGAAGATAATTTTTTAATAAATGTCCCACATTTATTTGAAAGGAATGAATAGACTGTAAGTTAAAAAGGTTATTATTTTTTATAAATAAGATTTTATTATTGTTTTTTACTTCCTCTTGTTTTATTCTATATTTGTTTAAAAGAGGTATATTTGTCTCCCTTTATGATTTTAGTTTTGTTAATTTATCTTCATATTTTTAGCTTTAAAATTCTGTATGCTTTTATATTTGGCACATAAAGGTGCATGGTAATCATATATTCATTCTGCATGGTATGGTTCTCCAGCACAAAATAACCTGCTTTGTCCTGTTGAAGGTTTTTTTTTTCCCCCAGGAATTCTAATCTATCTGATATGGTCCCTCTTTTTTTGTTTGCCTTTGGCATTATCTCATGCCTTCTTTTTCTTTTAGGAAGGTAGGCATTTTAAGTCTATTTACATATTTATTTGGAATTCAATTTAAATAAGTAGGCAATACACACACATGTTAAAATATTCAAGCAGCAGAAAATTGAACAGTGAAAAGGGATCTTCTTACTTGACCCCTCCAATATGTCCTCTAGAGATAACCCCTGGTACTGGATTATTTTATAGTCTTCTGCTTCTATGCTTGTGTAAGTGAGCAAGTGCATGCACACGCACACATATGCACATGCAATTTAAAAAAGCCAATGATGGCACACTCTACACTCTGTTCCATTTGCTTTTTTCACTTAACAGTATAGCAGGAGGATATTCCATATCTTTTTGTATAGTTTCTTCTTTATAAATATTTCAGAGTTTTCCATTATAAAGATATACCATCATCTGTTTACCCATCACCATTAGGTTTTAAATGCAGTATGTCCAGAGCTGGCTGTCCTTATCATCTCTTCCCCCTTCCAAGCGACCAAACCGCGTTCTCTTCCAGTGCTCCCTCTGGTTGAAATGGCAGTGCTCTCTTTAGTTGGTGGAGCCAGAAGCCCCTCAGAGACATCTTGGACTCTACCTTTTCCCCTACGCTCTCCATCTATCGGTCACACGGGCCTGTTGATCATGTCATTTAAAGATGGCTCAAATCTGTGTCCACACTTCCATCCCCACTGCCATCACCCTGACTTAAACGAGTCAGCATTATCACCCTTCTGATGGCTTACCCACCTCTGCTCCTGCCCCCTCTTCAATCTGTTCTTGACCACTCTGTCAAACTGATTATGTCCAAATGCAAATCTGGTATTAACGCTCTCCTGTTTAAAACCCATTGCCCTTAGCATAAGGTTCATCATCATTAAGATGGTCTATGAGGCCATGCGTGATCTGGCCCCTACGTTTTTTGTAGACTCCTTATTCTTTTCAGTTCAGCCATACCGGCCATCAGCTCTTACCTCCTAGAATCAGTCCCACACGTTCCAAAAACTGGGCCTTTGCTCATGCTGTTTCCTCCACCTTTAATAATTTTCCCAGCAGCTTCCTCTTTATCTGGTAAATAAATGTCTGTTCATCTTTTAATTCTCAGTTTAAACAAAACAACTTCTAGGGACACTCTGGCCCACATCACTCTGACCTCTGCTTCCATTGTCAGGTCATCTCAGCTTTTCTCTGACTATGACTCTTTCTACATCCCTCTTATGAGAACCCTTGTGGATACATGGGTCCCACCCAGATAACCCAGGATAATCTCCCCATCTCAAGATCCTTAACTCAGTCACACCTGCACAGTTCCTTGTGCCGTGTGAAGTAACATGTTGACATGTTAAGACGTGGACATCTCTGGGGGCCATTGTTCTGCCTAGCTAACTGTGTCTAATATTTGGTTTAGGAATATGGTGGTGGGGAGCAATTTATTTTAGAAATATTTCATCCCCGACATGCCCCAAAATCTGGTACGTAAAAAGGGCTAGATTCATTTATCTGAAAAATTGCCTTGTAGGAAGCTGGTAATGCTGAAAAAATTAGACAGCAGTGTGCTCTGGCCCTGAAATTTAAAATCTCAAATGTAAAATGTGTCACCCTGGAGGTACTTAGGGGAGAGCCTACACCTGGATGGGTAGAAGCCATGGCCACCACTTTTGCACTGTTGGGACTTAGGGGAGCCGCCACATCTTCCTGAGCCTCCGCATCCTTATTTGAAAAGTGAGGAGCTTAGATGAAATGAGGCCATTCAAGCACTGAGATTTGTAACTGCAGGACCAACCCCTTTTCTTCTCCCCTTATTCTTAGAAAGGCTGAATAATTCGTTTTCTGCAAAACCATCAACAGTTGGAATTTCATAACAGCTATACATCATTGGAGAAGCAAAGGTTTCATCAAAGCTTTTGAAAATTTGATTAACCCCATCCTGATTCACTGCAAAGTACGACAAAAGAATCATACCACCGAGAGTGACCACCGGGCCACCATTATCCACAAGTTCAGGTTGCCTCTGCTTTTCTCTTCCACACGAACAGAATCCTGTTTTGCCTCTGAGTTACCTTTTGTGATCATCCCATCAGTTCACCCACAGAAGGCTGATATTTTTAAAACCTGGAGGCTTTCCAATGGTTATTTTTATGCTAAGGAATAGTGCTGTATAACTGGAAAATTGTAATGTGAATTGGAAATGCAATTAACCATGCCTATTCTTTTTGACAGAATTAAAGACCATTTTAGAGACTTAGTATTGACTGGGTTTCTCACTTGGTACAAACAGGCTTCATGATTTATCGATGTATCCATTGCATCCTCCGCCTGCCTCTGAAGTTAGCAATTTGCTGATGATTTGCTGGGCAGTTTGGTACAATGACAACCATGCTGGGTCCCTTGACTGTGATTGTATCAGCACATCCACATTTGCTGCCTTTAACATTCTGCTTACAGAAACGGCCAGATCAAGCTCCTTTCAAAATACATAACTGCAAATGATTGAGCAAACATAACTACCAATTTTTAAAAAGCCCACCATAAAAGCGAATTTGCAAGGCATGGCAATTACCCACTCTCCTGTTTTTATCTATTTGTTGGGGTGGAGATACAGGGGAGGGGATGTCTAAGCCCATTTCCGGGCTACTAAGTACACAGAAGGACAATTGCGATGAAGATCTGAGCTAATCCTTTTTGCTGTCATACTCTCATCTCAGGTGGACCTTCCTTTTGTTTGGGTAATTTTCTGTAGAGTTCTTTCTGCACTGCTTCATGTCCTTCTCTGCAGTGGACTCAAACTTTAGCGAGCATAAGAAACTCTTGGAGAGCTGTTAAAGTACAGTTTCCTGGGCCTAGCCCTGGGAGATCGGAATTCAGGCAATCTGAAGTGAGGTCTTGGAATGTGCATTTTTAACAAGTTCTCAGGAAGTCTGAGGCTGCTGGTTTGTGGACCACACCTTGAGTAATGCTGTTCCACTGCAAAGTGTTAAATAAACACACGACGAATAAAGTATACCTTGTAGTCTTAGCCATTTCTATCTTTTTCTGCTTTGCTGTTCATCTTTTTGTTATGTCTCTCTCTCTGTTCTCTTAAAAGAGGAAGGGACTTGTTGATCTGAAGTTAATTTGACAGAGCCAGAAGACATTCTCTAACACTGAAACAGGAAGCTCAATATATTTCAACCATTATATTTGAGCACCTGACAGCATTACACTTGATGCTGCATTCACTGTAAGAGAATACAGTGCCCCTGCCCAATGGGCATGTTATATTGGACAGCCATATATAGGGTATGGATGCGTAGGTATGAAACATGAATCTGCCTCTCTCCATGGGTCAGTTAACCCTCAAATCAGAGGCTATGCCAGAGGAATGCCTGCTGTCATTCTCCTGACAAACTTTTTTTCTGTTTCTACCCTTATCATCTGGGAGGCATAGACTTTGTCCTTCAAAGTGCCAGGTGTCCTGAGGAGAGTCCGGAAATCAAGATCTCTATGTTCCATTGCTGGGTTCACTACTTACTGTCTCCAGGACCTCCGGCTAGCCCCTGCCCCTTTTGGGGCCTCAGTTTCTCCTATCTGTATAATGATGCCACTCCAGTTCCAGTAGTCACACTCATGATCCACAACCATGACCTCATTGGTAGCTGAAGGTTCTGGACTAGGTGCCATCTGATTGAAAAGGAAATAGAACAAGCCAGACAAAACAAAGCAGCAAATGGGAGGTCCCCAGGAGCAAGTGATCAGGAGCGGGGCAGGCAGACAAGAGAACTGCTTGACCACAGTACTCACATCCTGGGGAGGAGGGCCTGGATGCTGGGCTGTGTGCTTGGCCAGCTCCTGCCACCTCTGTCCCTCATCGCCAGATCTCAGAAAGCCGTGATGGAGGCCAGTGCTGCTCTTGCAGCTTTGTGTGGGTTTAAATAATTAATTATGTTCCTCCAGGCTTCTACTAATTTCTTTCCTCTTCCAATACCTGGCCCTCTCTTAATGTCTTGAGGCACTTGGAGATACTCTTCTTTCTTCCTAGGTAGAATGCAGGAGAAGGACTAATATTGTTAGGTACCTACTATGTGCCAAACATTTTACATACATTAACTATTTAATCCTATAAAATGCTCTGAAGTAACTACTGTTACTCCAATTTTATAGAAGAAGAAAGTGAGGTTCAGAGAGGTTGAATTATTTGCCCAGCTCATACAGGTGGTAAATGGGTCTATCTGACATCAATGCCTGTGCTTCTCACCCCACAGCATGCTTCCAGTTTATTACCATTTTTCTCCAAAGTCTTGAATCTCTGAGAAATTGGGGTCTTTTTCCTATAATTCCTACCCTCCACTGACTTAAGAACTTTTTGCATGCACTTGGAATGCTGGCTGTGTTTGCAGAATTCCTGGGTGCTGTCACCTTGGCTCCAACCTTGCCCTTCTCAGAGGTTAGCCCTTCAGTTTATCTCTCACTTCCCAGATTGATGCCCATTCCGCTTCCTTTCCCACTGGCCTCTTCTTCCCTGGCACACTGTTTTGGGTTTTCTTCTTCTATTTCAAACTTCAGTTTTCCCCAAACTTTAAGTTGTTCTATATTCTGTCCTCCTCCAGTGAACAGGAGCTTCCTTGTTTTGTATGGAGTCTGCAGACGTTTGAGGAATGATGTGCTTTGTGTAGCTAAAAGGAGCTGAACTCTCTCGGTTTCATAAAAAGAAGAGGTTTTTAATACAATGAAAATTCAGAGGGCTCTGGACCTTCCACCTGGCTAGTTCTGTGATCACGGACAAGTTTCTTAACTTCATTGGCCTTGCTTCTATTTCTATAAAACGGAAATCATAGCGTCTACATCTTGAGGTTGTTGTGAGGGTTAAATGAGATAATGTGTGCGAAGGTCTCGGCACAGGGCCTGGCACATGATAAATTCTTAATTAATTACACATATTTTTATTATTAATGGCTACCTGTACTAGTAGTAAATTCCTAAGATTATGCATATATTCTGGCATAATCTGAATGCTCCTACCGGAGAACATTGCAAAAAAAAATAAAAAATTCAAGAATCAATTTTAAGATTCTTTCTTACCCTGAGACCTTGGGAGTTTATGATTCCTGGGATCAAATATTAATTCCAGGCTGGCTTCTTCACACACACACACACACACACACACACACACACACACACACACACACACACACACAGTTTCATTATCCATCTGATCCTCTCACTTCATTGAGGCTAAGGACACTTTCAAAATGATGATGATTTTTGGAGGAGAGTTACTCCAACATGAAACTTTTAAATAACAGAACAAGATTGAAAGCCATGATATGTTAAAAATCAGAGGTAAATACTGGTAAATGTTGGAAGATTTCAAAGGATGGAAAAAGTCATTTTCCTAGGAAAGTTCTAGAAAGATGTGAGTTTGACTCACGTTTGATGGAAAAGCAATGATTTGTCCAAATCCAGTGTTTCAGATCCAGGCTTGGAATTATGACTGGCTGATTTCAGTACGCACACCGTCCCACCCCACAGTGCTGTACAGTAAACTGGTTTAGGCTATATATATAAAATAGTGAAGCCTATTTTGTAGGGCTTAGAGTTTACTTTTGTAATTTAAAATAGTTATAAAGTCTCAGTCATCTTGTGTTTTAACTTCTTTGATATATTTTTTTGTAAAGATAACGATCAAATGTCAGTATGTGTTTGATGTCAAATCCTTATAAAGGAATAAAATGAAGGATTATAATGGTTTCTGTGGAAAAATAAGGCCCACTTTATAGTCACCCATTTTATGACAAGGTGTTCAAGAATGCTTGTGGAGCAATGCGGGGCTTGTAAGGGAAAGTATGGTTTTTCTTGGTGGATATTGCAATGGCAGAGGGCGATGTCTTTGCCTTACTCACCTTTGCACTGTCCTGCTTCTGTCAAAGGACATTACAGAGCGTTTGCACATAGTAAATATCATTAAGTATTTCTTAAATTAAATGAATATAATTGAAATGATGGGTGTTGTTCCTGAGTTCCTGCTGTTACTCTCCTTGGATCTCTCCTTGAATGGAGTCTCTGTCATATGAACACCTTTTATATCCTTTCCCCCCATACCTTCAGCTCACCATTTTGTTCCTGTCCCTGCCGCGAACCCACAGTCAGGTAAAGGTCACGGCTCCTCCCTTCAGAGGCCCTGTGGATGTCATGCCGGGCATCATAGGACGCCTGCTGGAGTCTGCCCACCCCTCTGGAAGAATGAAGGCGTTAACACCTCCCGAAGAACCCTGGCACAGTGGGGTGGGTGCTCAGGGCTAAAACCTCAAGCAGATTCTGAATGACGTTCTGTGCAGCTCCTCAGAGGGCCCCAGAACAACTGTGCTCAGGTCACCCACAGCAGTCACCAGCTTGGTAAGTACACTTTGATTGGAATTTTCTCCCCGGTTCCTTACTTTTGTTTCTGGATCATGTTCAAGATAGATTACACGGACTCCGTCCTTTGACTCAGACTCTACACTTTTGGGGAGACTCAGTTACAATAACACCCTACTGCTCTGAAGAACCAGGCCTGGGCCCTGACCTGAGCCTCCCACCCTAAGCGGGGCGCTGTGTGATTTGTAATGAAGTTCAGCCTGGTTTCCCCAGCAGGCACTGGAGCTGGTGGGTTTGCACGTGCAGGTTCTCCCTCCTCGTGTTAGGGCTCAGATGCAGGTGTGATGCCTGCTGGTTTCCAGTGCTGGTATCAACCCAAACCAAAGGAACAGATTTTGCTTGTCTCTTGTAGAAGCAGAGTGTGGCTGGTTTCACTGCAGCTGGCAGAAATAGCCATGACCATGTGGGACTGAGGGGACCTGAGCATTCTTTCACAGCTTATGGAACAGCTTAGAGAGCATCTGCCTTCTTTGCCCTGGACTCCAAACGTTTAGGGGGATACATTCAAGCAAGGCACAGGGTCCTTGTTAGCCTCTCTCATAAGATCTGGATTGAGCAGGATTTTTAACTGACAATGATAGGAAACATGTTCTTTGTCAGTTTTCTCAAAATGGGGGGAGTGTTTTTGTTTCCTCTCAGGTAGTTGTATCTTCAGAAGGGATTTAACAAAGCCTCAGGTCGAATTTCTGTACAAATGAGATCATTTTGCCAAGTCTGCACTCTTTGATGATATCTGCTGCTATTTTGTAAAACTTAGGTTTCACCCTTCATGAAGTATGTTTTTTAATCCCTCCCTCACCTGTGACCTCTCCCCGAAAGAACTAAACCTGCAAAGAGGATACTTACTGTGCTACCAGGTGACTGAAGATGTCTCGACTCACTTGGCCTCAAGAACGGAAACACAGGAGGATGTTTTAATGGATCTTACTCTCTACTCTGTGTTTCCTTCTGCTTGTTTTATTTTTTCATAATGCAGATATTATACGTGTTTGTATATATCCAAGTTTGTAGGTATGTGTGCACACATGCGTTTATAAAAGTTTTTGATTCTAAATGTAGTTTTTATATGAGAATCAGGACAACAGTGATGTATCCCCCTGAAAGCTGGAGCTAAAGCTATCCTTGGGATGCAACCCTTATTTTAAATTTTGTGTTTTGACATAAATTCAGATTCATGGAAAGTTGCAAGAATACCACCAAAAAGTTCTTTGTATCCTTCACCAAATTCCCCATGTTTTAACATTTTACCACATTTACTTTATTACTCTCTTTCACACACACACACACACACACACACACACACACACACACACACACACACACATATATGTAAGAGGATACTTTAGAAAGTTCATGGAAATACAGAATTAAGAGATAATACAAATACACACACACACACACATATATTTTTTTCCCCTTAACTATGTGAGAGCAAGTTACAAACATAAAAGTCCCTTTGTCCTTGAGTACTTCAGGGTATTGTTGCTAAAAACAAGGACAATCTCTTATTTAACCAACATCAGAAAAGCAACACTGATAAAACACTATTAGCTAATCTGTAGACTTATTTCAAATTTTACTGATTGTCCCAGTAATGTCTTTTGTAGTAAAAGAAAATCCAGATGATACGTTGCTTTCAGATGTCATATTTCTTTGGTCTCTTCTACTTTTTGGACAATTCCTTAGTCTTTCTTTGTCTTTCATAAACTTGACCTTTTTTGAAAGGTGCGGGTCAGTTATTTTGCAGAACGTCCCTCAGTTTGTATTTGTTAGATGTTTCCCCATGATTAGACTCAGATTACGCAGTTTTGGGCAGAACTATCACAGAAGTTTGCTGTGTTCTTCTCAGTGCATCTTATTAGGAGGCACTAAAATCTTTTGTCCTATTACTAGTAATGTTAACTTGGATAATTTAGTGAAGATTGGTATCTGCCAAGCTTTTCTACTACTAAGTTATTATTTTCTCTTTGTAATTAATAAGTATCATGTGGGGAAATCCTTTGAAATTCTATAAATATCATCCCATTACTCATCAAACTTTCAACTGCTAGTTTTAACATCTATTGATGATTCTTGCCTGAATCAATTTTTACCATGAGAGTTACCAAGTGATGATTTTCTAGAATATAACTCTTAAAATTTTAGTCTTTTAGATGAACTTAAGAACAATTTTGTTAAATATTTACAAAAAAAAAAACCCCTTATTTGGGTTATTAGTCATTGTAGGCTGCCATAACAAAATACCATAGACTGGCTGGCTTAACAGAAACTTATTTCTCATAGTTTTGGAGTCTGGAAATCTAAGATCAGGGTGTCAACATGGTTGGCTTCTGGTAAGGGCTCTTTTCCTGGCTTGCAGACAGCTACCTTCTCACTTTGTCCTCACATGAGAGAATCTTTCTTCCCATTCTTATAAGGCCACAGTCTTATCTTATTAGGGCCCCACCCTTATGACCTCATTTAACCTTAATTACCTTCTAAAAGCTCTGTCCCTGAATATAGATACATTGAGGGTTAGGGCTTCAACATACAGATTTGGGGGTGGGGAGACACAATTCAGTCCATAGCATTGGGAGTTTAGTCAGAATTGTATCACCTTCATAAATTAATTTTGAAAAATGGAGATCTTTGTGATAAAGAAACTTTGCCTCTAAGAACATGGTATATCTTAATTTTTTCAAGTCATATTTTATGTTATTTAATAAAAGTCTGTGGTTTCCTTCATTTATGCACAGCACATGTACTATTACATTTATCTAGGCGTTTTAGATTTTTTTCTTACCATTCCAAAGATAATCGATTTTTCATGATGCTTTCTATCTAAATATTTCTGGAATATAGGAAAACTTTCTTTCATGTGGCATTTATTTCATATTTGCTAATTTGTTCTGATAATTTTCTGACTTATTATCCTGAGTTTACCAAGGAAATTGCTTTTCATTTTCAAATAATGATAATTTGGTCAGCTTCTTTATAATATTTATGTATTTCTTTTCTTTTTTCTTTCTTTTTTCTTGTGTTACCTAATCATTAGAGCTTTCAGAACAATATCGAATAGGTGTGATGATCGTGGATAACCTAGATGTGGTCTTGTTGCTATGATACATTTTCTGGAGTTTCATCGTAGGTGAGCACAAGGTAGACAGGTGCCATGGCACAGTGGTTGAGAGAGAGACTCTGGAGCCAAAGTACCTGCGTCATAATCCCACCCTCTCTACTGATTAGCTGTGTGAGCTTGAGCAAGGTACTTAGCTTCTCTGTTCTTGGATCCATCATCTGTAAAGTGGGGATAATAACAGTATGTTCCTCATGAATTTATTGGAAAAACTAATTTATATGTGTAAAATACTTGAATAGAAACTGACACCTAAAAAGTCTTCTAGAAGTGCTTGCCCCTACTTGTAAATATGATGATGTCTGCTGGCTTGAAATATTTTTATCATTTTAAGAAAATACCACTTTTATCCCTAGTTAACTCAGAGCTTTTTGAGGAATGGATGTTTAATATTTCAAATATCTTTTCCTCCCTTTGATATGATGAACTAAAAATAGATTTCCTAATAGTAAACCATTTTTGAATGTAATGAAATAAACTTTACCTTAAGATGGTGTGGAAGTTTATTTAGATGTTATTTTATTACGGAAATTTTAGAATATAAGCAAAATTAGAGAAAAGAATGTAATAAACCCTATACCTAGCTTCAACAATTATCAACATTTTGCCAGGTTGTGGCAAATCCTGTTATTCTTTGTATATGTCTGTGAATTATATTTATTAATACATTTTATCTGGATTATATATATCAATATATGCTTCTGGATTATATTTGATAACATAATATAAAATATATAATATGATATATTTACATCCATATTGTTAAGTGAGATTGACCTAGTGTTCATGTGTGATATATTAAATTGATTTTTTAAATCAATACTAACGTTGCAGAACACAAATTGTATTTTATATTATCATTTTATATAAATATTCTCTTAAATTTCTTTTTATCTTGCCTTTTATGGATTCAGCTCATCCATGGTGAGGATATTTAAAGCCTGCATCCTTAGGAAAGGGATAATACAGAAAAATACAGGAAAGAAAAAGGTTGCTGTCAGGTTGGGGTCAAACAAGAGTTTTGAAAGAACGAATAAATAGCCAAGCTTTAAAAATAAACTCTGAACTGGGAGAGTGAGAAAATGTCCAAGTGAGTTTCGGTAGGTGTTGAGAAGAGAACATGTACTTTGATTTCTCTCTGCAGGACCCCAAGTCCCTCCCTGACAGGCAGGGCGGGGATAACAGAAACCCCTGATAGCGATGGGATGCTCAGAGGAGAGGGCTCACACATCCCACAGACCACAGCCAGGCTGCCACCAGCACATAAGTGACTTTGTGTGAATTATAAAAAGGTTTGTTTCAAAGTGGGGACCATTATTTCCTTTTTCATATCAGTGTTATTTTTGAAAGTATTTTTGAATTTTCAAATATTTTAATTTCTTTGGGTAAGCTTTTGTTCCCAATTTTTGTTCAAAAGGGCATTTTCTTTTTTTTTTTTGTCCTTTTTGAGACTGGCCACACCACACTTAGCCAGTGAGCGCTGTGAGTGCACCGGTCATCCCTATATAGGATCCGAACCCGTGGTGGGAGCGCTACTGCACTCCCAGCGCCACACTCTCCCAAGTGCGCCACGGGCTCGGCCCACAAAAGGGCATTTTTTGAATTGTTATAAAAGGATGTAATGTGTACTATTTCTATTTTTTGAAATTATTGTTTTTGTGCTCTGACATAAAAATTAATTCTTGTAAATATTCTAGAAATATTTGAGAAGAGTATGTATTCTGTGTTTGAATTGCAAAGTTAAAAAAAATTGTGGCTACTAAAGTTTATTGGTTTCAGTATCAGAACATTCTATATTATCATGTAATTTTGATCAACTTTATCTTACACAAGATCAACTTATCAAACACAAGAGATGTGTGTTAAACTCTTCCACTGTGATTTTGGTTCTGTCAACTTTTCCTTCAATTTCTAATAGATTGGCTTTATATATTTTTGTGATAATTATACAAAGCATAATTTTTCTTACTTGTTATGCATTCATTGTTGATTTTATTTTAACATTATAAAATATCACTTGCTTAGAATTTTTCTTAGTCGTACCGACACCTACCTCATTTAAGTGTTGGATTTTTTGCTGTTTTGAGATGTGAGACCCTCTCCAAGACCCCTACACCCTCAACCCTTGCCCCAACCTTACTGCCCTCTTCTGAGTGGGCAGAAGCAGGTAGGAGGAGGAATGAAAAAAAACAACAGAAAGTCCATCTCTGTTTTTAAATATGGGCAGGGGATGGTGGTTAAGGCAGATGATAATGAAGATTGGGGATGATTGGCCCCTAGTTGTCCTAGGGCTTCTGCATCTGGACATGGGGGCGGGAGGGGTGTGCGAAACCTAGGATGAGGATATAACTCCCTCCTGTTTTCCCAACACCATCATGAGCCCATTTGCCCTCCAGCCCCTGGATGGGATGAATCGGGGGTAGGGTGAGGGCTATCCCTGAGTGGTATGCCCCTCCCCAGTGAGGCAGGCTGTGACCTGGAGCTCCCACTGTCCCTCAGTCACCAGACTGCTGCTGGTCTGGTGGGAAGGGATGATGATATGGGACTGGGGGAGCTTAGGGTCAGCGCAGGAAGGTGGGGGCTATTTATCTATTTATATATGGGATTGTACACAGTCTTGTGGGGCATGGGAGAGCTGGCTGGAGGTGAGAACCATCCCCTCTTCCCCCACTCTTGAGGAGAGCAAATATAAAACTACTAATTTATATATTCTATATAAATATGCATATTTTCTTTTTACAAAAAAATGAGAATTGCTCTTAGTCTGATAATAATATTTCTGTTCTTATTTTATCTTGCTTGGTACCTCTTTACTCATCTTTTTATTTTTTTTATCTTAAGTGTATTGTTCTAAATGAGATATGTGTCTTCCAAACAGCAAAGTTGGATTTTATTATTGACTCAATCCTAGAGAAACTGTGCCTCTTTAATTGAGAAGTTTAATAAATTTATATTTATTGTGGTAATAGATATGCCTGATTTAAATTATTTTGCACTTTATATTTTCGCTTCCTGATTTTTTTCTCTCTATTTCTTTCCCTACCTTTTACACTAGTCTTTTGTTCAGATTTTATTGATCTTCTTTTCTCCTAGTATTCTTGAAAATATACATACAATTTCTTTTATTCTACTCTGGTTACTTTAAGATAAAAATATGTTGAACAGATATCTTTTTATCAAAGGCAAGTAGGAAAACAGATGTATTTATTTGCTCCATGTGGGGAGAAATTTATCATGCATTAACTTCATCCCTGCTCTTTGCTTTTTGTTTTGTTTGTTTGGTGTATGTAGGAATATCTAAAACTTTATATTACCCAATATTCTTATTGATTATTAATATTAAGTTAAATAATTAAATAATATAAATCAAATAAATATTAAGTGCATGTTGAACCTTTTTTTAAAGGATGCTCGTTGATACCTGCATTAAGTTTTATCAATGTATTCATAATTACTTAAATACCAGTTCTAAATTGCTCTGACTTATTTGATCATCACCTTTGCTTTTGAACAATATCTTCCTCATATTGGCATTCTTTATCTTTGTACATTTCTCTGTCAACTGGGGTACTTTTTTAAGAATTAGTTTGTCTTGGGCCGGCCCGGTGGCGCACTGGATAGTGCGCCGCTTGGGAGTGTGGTGGTGCTCCCGCCAAGGGTTCGGATCCCATGTGGAGACCGGTTCCCACTCACTGGCTGAGCACGGAGCGGGCGCAACACCGAGGGTTGCGAGCCTGTTGCCGGTCCCCGGTACGGGCGTGACACCGAGGGTTGCGAGCCTGTTACCGGTCAGTAAAAAAGACAAAAAAGGAAAAAAAAAAAAGAATTAGTTTTTCTTTAGGAAGGTGCATGAGTGTTGTTCACATATTTTAGTTTTTTCCCTTTTCTTTTACATTTTCTAGCACTCAAAGAAAACTTTACCCAATATCTTTTGTTGTTGTTATAACAGGGAGTTTGGAAAGGGGGCAGTTAAATATTTATTCTCAAATTAACTGTATTCAATTGAAAGCACATTTTTGTCTTTTGGATTCCAAAGCCTCTGTTTTTAAATATCACCGTGATATAAGGCATTCTTCTGACATTGTAAATAAACTAAATAGTAAAGGTAATATTTAAAAAATAAATTCTAGTAAATACAGTCATGCATTGCGTAATGATGGGGATACATTCTGAGAAATACGTGATGAGGTGATTTTGTCATTGTGCAATATCAGAGAGTGCCCTTACAAGAACCTAGATGGTACAGCCTACTACACACCTAGGCTACAAACCTGAACAGCATGTTACTGTACTGAATACTGTAGGCAACCGTAACACATTGGTAAGTATTTGTATATCAAAACATATAAAAGGTACAGTAAAAAATATGGTATAAAAGATAAGAAATGGTATCCCTGTATAGGGTACTTACCATTAATGGAGCTTGCAGGACCGGAAGCTGCTGGGTGAGCCAGTGAGTGGTGAGTGAGTGGGAAGGCCGAGGACATCACTGTGCACTGCTGTAGACTTGATAAGCACTGTACACTTAGGCTTCTGGTCAAGATGACAGAATAGACAGTCCCCAGTGTCACTCTCTCCCACAAATCAACCAATTTACAACTATTAAAAAGCAATGACAGCCAAGCTGGGGCCTCTAGAGCTCAAGGGAAGAGGAGGAGAGACCTACAGAGTTCCTGAAGGCAGGAGAAGCCATGATGAGAGAAAGAAGGAACCATTCCGACCATTTAGAGCCCCGGCCACTTCAAGGCTGGCCCTCATGAGCACACAGAGCAGGAGCCAGCAAAAGCTGCAGCTGTGCCCCTCAGATGAAGTTGCTTGGAGGCTGCAGGGGAGAAGAGGGCCATGGTGGCCCACAGGCCAGCAAAACCACTAATAGGGTTTCCGTGGACCCACATATGAGTGAGGGGCCACAACAACTGAAAAAAAGGAGCCACTCAGAGCATTGCAAGGGACTGGCACATGGCTTGTCCTATGGGAAGTGATTGGAGTGTGGGGGTGGGGGATACGGGCCCACCGGGGGAGCACTGGGGCATAGCAAGGACAGTTGATCTGCCCCCCAGTCAGTGCAGAACCACTCAGTGGAGACTGGTCAGGAATATAGAACTGCAGGGGGTGCAGTTTGATGAAAAGACTCAGGCCCAGACCAGAGTTTCCACACAACCCAGGTGTACTGGAACTCACAAGACCAAGAAGTACATACAAGGTTAAAAATTAAAGCCCGAGCTGCACAAAAAGCCTTGCCCAGAGAATCAGCAGCAAAGCAGCAATTTAGCTCAACCATGGGGCTCAAGTGCTGGTCCCCACAGGAAGTTCCCCATTTTAGAAGTAAGCAAAGGACAACAAATTAGTTCCAGTGCAGAGTTTAAGTGGTGGGAACAGCAAATAATCCAACACAGAACTGAAAGAAAAAACAAAATACCCACAGACCAGAGACAAAGTTTAATATTAACTAGTAAAGGTCTCACTTCACCAAAGGACACCTATAACACCTAGAAGGACTGGAAGCCCCCTAGGCCCCCAAGCCAGGGAGTGGGGAGGTACCAGGACCTAGGTCATGCCCCCCAACACCCGCAACCAGCCCAGTGACAACTACTGAGCCCCTGCAGAAAACATCCCAAGCTCTCGAACCAGGGCAGTGGGAGGGCTGAGGGCTTTGGCCACACCTCCCTGACATCTGCATCCAGCCCAGCAATGATGAAGCCACCTGGAAGCCTCCTGGTCTCCCCTGCAGGAATGAGGTGGGTGCCATGGGCCTCAACCATGCCCCCCTCCTTCCCCTTCCCCTCTCCTTCTCCCACCCAAATGCTCCACAACAACATCTTAGAATATAAAAACAGATGGAGCTGGGGACCGACCCCTCCTCCTGCAAACAGGCACACTGCTCCTGCTATGGGGCCTGCCTGGGATCCTGAGGGATGGATCTGGGGACAACCCCTCCTCCTGCATCTAGGCAAGGAGCATGCCAAAAACATCACTTCCATGTGGGTGGCCCACCACATCCACCATAATAGACACAGCTGCTACAAAAGTGGCTAGATGCCACAACCACCGTGCAGATGGCCTGCCAGCCACTCAAATGCATTGACACAAGGAGAGTCACCAGCGCAGAACAAAGTAAAGAAGAGGATGTCTGTCTCCACAAAGCCCATTCCAGAGTGACAGAAGAAGCATCTACACTACAATAATCATGGGGGACCTGATCACACCTCTCTCAGCACTGGACAGATCATCTAGGCAACAAATCAACAGAGTGACTGTTACTCTTTCAGAAGGAGAGAAGAAATCTAGGGTTATCAGTGGTGTGAGGGGTGACGGAGAGGGGGAGGGGGAGAGCTTGGACAAGGGGCATAAAGAATAAGTATGATTTGTAATAATGTATATGCTAATAATATTGATTTGATCAACATAAGTCAACGTTGAACCCCCAAAATATGTATAATCAATTATGATTCAATAAAAAAAATACAAAAAAACCCCACCACTGTACAATTAGGCTACACTAAGTGTATAAAGTTTTTTTCTTTGTTCAATAACAAATTAACCTTAACTTACTGTAACTTTTTTACTTTATAAACTTTTTAGTTTTTAAAATTTTTTGACTCATAATAACACTTAGCTTAAAACACAACTGTATTGTACAGCTACAAAACTATTTTCTTTCTTTATACTTATTCTATAAGATTTTCTATTTTTTAAATTCTTATTTCTTATTTTTTTTACTTTTTAAACTTTTTTGTTAAAAAGTAAAACACAAACACACACATTAGCCTGGGCCTACCCAGGGTCAGGATCATCAATATCACTGTCTTCCACCTCCACATGTGTCCCACTGAAAGGTCTTCAGGGACAACGACAGGCAAGGAGCTATCATCTTCCATGACAGCAATGCCTTCCTCTGGAACACCTCCTGAAGTTCTTCTTCACCCACTACCTGAGGTCCTCCTCAGATATAGGCCTTGAAAGCTGCTATATCTCCTTGATCCATTGGTTGGATCAAAGAGATAATATTTGGAGGGAGAAAATTTGATACTGGGATGATGATTACCAACAAATGTGTTGCTTTTCTCAGAAATCTGTCTATGATGACTTTCTTGGTTTGTTTCTTTTTTCTAATCATAGATTTGCTTGGAAGCAGTTAATGCACCATTGACATTCTTGTCTGTCAGTGAAAACCTTTCCGTGTTGGGGTGCATATTTTCATTAGTCAGTTTCTCAGGAACCATCTCTAGGAGCTCCTCATCCACATCTAGGTTAAAGTTGCTTGCCGTTTCATTTCATTTGTGTCCATATATAAGACCTGTGCACACGTGGCACAGTGTTTTTGGTTTTTGCAACTTCCTCAACCTCGGCACATTCTTTGAAGTCTTGGACAAATCTCCTGAGTGTCTCCTTCCAGATGTCATTCAACCACCCCTTGGTGAGGCCACCACAAGCAAGGCTCTTGATGCAGTCATAGATGTAACTTTTCCAGAGTTGCACCAGTGGCTTCTCAGTGTCTTCCTCAGTTGCAGCAATAGCCTGGGAAAAGGTCCTCCTCAGGTCACAGGCCTTCAAACCTGCTATAACTCCTTGATTCATTGGTTGGATTGAAGAGGTGATATTTGGAAGGAGAAACACCACTTTGATATTGGGATCATGATTATCAATAAAAGGAGGAGTGCAGGAGCATTATCAACATTGATTAAAATCTTGAAAAGTATGCTATTCTCCAAAGAATACTTCTCCATTTCACTGGCATAGCAATTCAGGAGGGCACCCTGGAAGAGGAACTGGGTCATCTATGACTTCTTGTTGCTCCCATAAGACACTGGCAGTGTGTGTGTACTGATATGCTTGAAGGCCCTGGGATTCTCACTGTGCCAGATTACGATTTGTTGCCTGCAGCATTGCCCCCAAGTAAGACTGCTATCCTGTCCTTAAAAGCCTTGAAACTTGGCATTGACTTGGCCTCCATATGGATGAAAGTCCTTTCAGCCATCTGTTTCCAGAATAGGGAGGTTTCATCCATATTAAAGATTTACTCTAGCAAGTAATTTTCCTCCACAATCAGCTTATCTAGAGCTTCCAAAAATTCTTCAGCTGCATTCACATCAGCATCTGCAGACTCACCACTCACCTTCACGTTATGTAGTGAATAACAATTCTTGATCCTTTGAGCCACCCAGAGATAGCAGTAAATTCAACATGTACTTGGATCCAGCCTTTTCTTTCAACATTGCAAACAAACTTTTCCTTTGGCCATGATCGTTGTGGTGTTGAGATGGCTACGCTTCTGTGTCTAGTCTCCAGGTCATGAGACGTTTCACCACACCTGATATAGGCTCTTGGTGAATGTATGTTAGTCTCGTTACCTTCAATGAAGCAGATCCTTTAACAGCTGCTGTCATGTTGCTCTGGTTCTTCAAGATCATAGCTGTGGTGGAATGGGACATGTCTGACTGGTGAGTAATCACATCACTGATTTTCCACCTCTGTAGTCCTTAATCACTTTTAATTTTGTTTACGGGTCAATTATTCAATGGGGTGGATTTTTTATACTTAGGGGCCACGATGAACAAAAGGTGAGATTAAATCAAGCACATGATGTAATCAAGAGATGTAGTAAACAGGAGATGTCTGAGGCTGCTGCTGGTGTAACACGGCACTGTTTTAAAGTAAAAAAATTTTTCTATTAAGTAGAAGGAGTACACACTAAAATAACGATGAATAATATAGTATAGTAATACATTCACCAGTAACGTTTTAGTCCGTTTTGTGTTGCTATAACAGAAACACCTGAGACTGGGTAATTTATAGAGGAAAGAGGTTTATTTGGCTTACGATTCTGGGACAGCTGCATCTGGCACGGGCCTCAGGCTGCTTTTACTCATGGCGAAAAGTGGCAGGCAGCCAGTGGGTACGAGCAGATCACATGGTGACAGGAAGCAAGAGAGAGGAAGCAAGAGATGCCAGGGTCCTATAAACAACAAACTCTTGCGGGAACTAACAGAGAGAACTCACTCATTAATCCCCCCTCCCCCAGGGAGAGCATTAATCCATTCATGAGGGATCCGCCCCCATGACTCAATCAGTTTCCAGCACTGCTACATTGGGGATCAAATTTCCACATGAGTTTTGGAGGGGACAACACATCCAAACTCCATCAAGTAACACAGTCATTTATTATCATGACCAAGTGTTATGTGCCATATATAATTGTATGTGCTATACTTTTATACGACTGGCTTGCACTAGGCTTGTTTACACCAGCATCACTACAAACACATGAGCACTGCACTGCACTATGACATTACAACGACTATGATGTCACTGGGCAATAGGAATTTTTCAGCTCCATTATAATGTCAGGGACCACCGTAGTATACATAGTTTGTCGTTTCCCAACACTTTAAGTGGCTCATGACTGCGTCTTTGATTTTACAGCACCATACCAAGTTTTAAACAAATGCTGCTCACCGAGTGGATATTAGTGATATATGACCATGCAAAATACTCTTCATGACTAGTGGACAAACTCCTAAACCTGACTCTCTTATTAATTTGTGTCCATGTGTAAGACCCATGCATAGGTGGCAAAAAATAGAATTCAAATTATTTGTGCACTTAGAATTTTTCAGGTGCTGTGCTCAGTCCTTTCAATGCCTTATTGTAGTTTGTTCTAACAAGACTCCTTGGGTATCGGTTGCATTATTACAATTTTACATTTGAGGAAACTGAAGGTCGGTTTCTGGTGCATGTTACAACCCCAAACTAGTTAGGTGGATTTGTGCCTCATCTCTGAAACTTGTACAGTTCTCTGCTATTTTAGAAAAGATACTTGGCTGTTTCTGATACGTGTTCTCCATGTCCTGACCTAGGCATATATTGTTCGATTTTTTTTCTTAGTTTTTAAGACTTTTGTAATGGTATGTCAGCTTTCTCTTATGGTTGCCTCACTTTAGGGCTATTTGCAAATCTAAATTATCCTCATTAAATGGCCACTCCTGATTACCAACTCTCTGAATGAGAAGTCACAACCTTTACTGTCAAAGCCCTGGGAGAAAATAGTTTTCTGTGCTAGGCTTTATTTTAAGCCTCAGCCGTAGTCTCATTTGCAAAATCAATTCATCAATAAACAGATTCAAAGTAATATTAACTTTAATAGAAAGGCTTTTAAACATAATTTATGTCATTTTATATGTACTAAAGGCCCTTTCATGATGGTCTTGCCTTTATATTTATGTAGAACATTATAGTTTGTGAAGCTCATTATTCATATACTCCTTAATTAAAGTAACCTTTGTTGAGCATTTACCATGTACTGGGTATGGTGCTGGCTCTTGGGGAATCAAATATCAGTAAGATATAGTCACAGTCCTTGAGAGCTCGTTGTCTAGTAGCACAGTGTCATACAATGAGATATATCACTATATAATGCAGAAAGTGCTATAGCAAAGATGTAAATAAAATGGGAGGGGGCCATAATTCAATGACAGAAAGCAGTGAAGTGAGGTTGATAGGCTTTGAATTTAAAATGCTATGATCCAAAGATTCTATTCACTGCCAAATTTATGGTATGTGAGCAGAAACAAAAGAAAGATGTTGTCAGATTTGCAAGCTCTCAGAAAATATACGGCCCCCATATTCTCTCCAAAACTTCACTTGAAGATACATGCCAGGCAACTGTGAGATAAATCAAAACAAAGAACTCAAGCATGGAGAAGTCACGGTACGAAAGGAACAGATGACAGCCCTAAAATATTTTAAAGGTGAATTAAACCTAAATAAATGCTGTTAAGTATGGTTACAAAAGAGAATTTAAATGTTGCTAGAAATTCTTCAAGGAAGATTCATGAGATGGTAAAAACAATTTGTCATCAAGAAGCTGGGTAAAAAAAAAAAAAGAAAATCCCAGTTACAATGTTTAGAATTAGGGGAGGTTGGGTGAGGTATCATGAAAGTCATTTAGCTTTCATGGTCATAGTCAATATATACTGCATTAATAAGTATAGTAAAAGAAAACTTAAATAGAAGCACTTGTAAAGTTTTAAAACTTTTTTTCCAAATTGCCAAATGAGGAAAAATCAGTGAAAAACACAGCAAAAGAAACAAGTATAAAAATAAGAAAAATATAATATGGATGGCAGAAGTAAGGCCATATATATTAGTTATAAAACTAAATATAATTGAATTGAATACTTCTATTAGAGTAGAAAATATTAAATCAGTCAAAAAATGAAATTCAATTCTATGCTGTTTGTAACAGACATACCTAAAACAAAGTACGTTAAAATCTAAAAATAAAAAGGATAAAGACATGTCTCACATAGGAAAATAAATCAAAGGGAGTGAATTAAATTTACCAAATTGCATTGAATCATATATTAAAAGAATAATATAACTATTTCTAAGTAGACTTTATTTCAGATACAAGAATGGTTCACCATTGGGAAATCTATCCAAAATTAATAAATTTTGTTAGTAGATTAGAAGATAAAAACTGTGTGACCATCTCAGTACCCTGAAACAAAATTGATAAAATTAGATAACTATTCCTTACAAAATACTTTTCACTAAGTAGGAGTTGAAAAGTAACTTGCCTGTCGTGCTTAGTATTAAAACACTGGAAAACCTCCGTAAAAGCTGTGGAAAAAATAAAAAGAGAGAAAGCATAGATTTGGAAGTTAGATTTGGGCCTGTGTCCCAATTCCGTTTACTAGCTGTGTGACCTTGATTTCTCCAAATCTCATTTTTTTCCCATCTGTGAAACAATAATCAAATAATAAAGTCATATTAGTGAGATAACAGCTACCACAGTGGAAGCTGGTTGTGTTAGGAACTGAACTAGTGTTTCATAGGAATTTAATCTCTACACCAACCCTGTCATGTAGGCATGTTGTTATTCTCATTTTGCAGATGGGAAACAATATGAAAGACTAAGTAACTTTTCCTACTTCATAAGGTTATTTTGAACAGTGAATAAGACATGTGAAGTGCTTTGCAGAGTTTAGCACATATAATCCACAGTAAATATTTCTTAAATGCTACTATAAGAAAATGTAACTCAACACTGTTTTTCAGCATTATTATGAGTAATTTTACCAGGGTAGTACAAATGTAAACAAAGACAGATAATAAAGAGGTAGAAGCAAAATTATTATTTGTAGATGACATTTTTTTAATCACTGAGAAGACCCAAGGCAATAGACTGAAAATATATTTGAAATAAAAGAGTTTAGTAAGGGGGCTGGTTTAAAAATACAAATACAACCATCAGTAAGTTTCCTATGTACTAAACAAAACCCAGAATATATAAAGAAAAAATTCTCATTCAAAAGAGCAACAGTAAAAATATACCTAGGAATAAATTTAACAAGAACAATGTTGCATTTATTTAAAGTAAACTATAAAACTTTAATGATGAACACAAAAACTTTTTCATCAATTGGAAGGAATACTTGATGAATACTTGTGAAGACAATACACTATAAATATGTCAATATCCTCCAGATAAATTCGTAAGCACCACATCAACAGTGGAAATCTCATTTTAGAATAATATCACACAATTACAAAGCTCACCCGACACAACAACCTGGCACAAAGATGAAAAATATTGTAATGATGAGATAATGATGGAAAGCTTTCTCTACCAGTTACTAACATGCATTTTAAAGTGACAATAATTTCACAATGTGGTTCTTTCAAAAGAGTTTGCAAACAGAGATATAAAAGAGAATAAAAACCAGAAGTAGACCCAAGCATATATAAAATATTTTACTGTATGATAAAGGTGATAACTTCAAATCTTGGAGAAAGACTAGATTGCATGAGAGAGTATTAAAACAAAAGACTCACCAAACAGAAATAAGTAAAAGTATATTGTATTAGGGGTTCTCCGGAGAAACAGAACCAATGGGATGTGTACAAAGAAAGAAATTTAAGGAATTGGCTCATGTCATTATGGAGGCTGGCAAATCTAAAATCTGCAGGGTGGGCCAGCAGTCTGGAGACCCAGACGAGACCCAGTGTTGCAGTTCCAGTCCAAGAATTTCCCCTTCCTCAGGGGAAATTAAGTTTTGTTTTATTCAAGCCCTCAGCTGGTTGGACGAGGCCCGCCCCCATTATGGAGGGCAATCTGCTTTTCCTAAAGTCCACTGATTTAAATGTTAATCTCATTCAGAAACACTCCCATAGAAACACCCAGCATAATGTCTGACCACACATCTAAGCACTGTGGCCCAGTCAAGTTGACACACAAAATTGACCATTACATGTGAGGGTACTTCCAAAAGTTTGTGGAAAAACAGAATTAAAAGATAATACGAATCTTCCCATGATCTTTTCGAAGTACCCTCATGTATCTCATACATAATACTCCTAAATAAATTCCAGATGGATCAAAGATTTAGGATTTAAAGTAATTAGATTGTAAATATAACAGAAAAAAGTATAAGTTGATATTTCATCCTGGAGTGAACAATGCCTTGCTATCCATGACATAAAGGGAGATAACATTAGAGCAGATTATTGCTCAGCCTTTTCACTAGTGTTTCGGCAACAGTCCTTCCTTGTGTGGACTGTCCTGATTATTGCAGGACAGTTGGCTTCCCTCACCCCTGCTCACTGAATGTCAGCAGCACCCAACCCTCCCCAGTAATTGTGAAAGCTCAAAAGGCTTCCATCCATTTCTGGACAGCTTGCAGGGGTGGCCTTCAACTGAGAATCGTCCTATGTGAAAGGGTACTTCAAAAAATTCATGGAAAGATTTGTATTATCTTCTAATTTTTCCATGAACTTTTTAAGTAGTCTTATATTAGCATAAAAATTAAAAAGGAGATTAAAAATGATTGCAACTTCTTTGGCACTCCTCCCAGTAAGAGGTGAGGACAATACATCCAGGCCTTGGTAATCTCATGACTGCTTTGTCCAGTAGAGTGTGGCCAAGTGATGCTGTGTGACTTCTGACACTGTCATAAATGACCATGTATCTCCCTCCTTGTTCCTATTTTTTTTTTTTTTTGTGACCGGTAAGGGGATCGCAACCCTTGGCTTGGTGTCGCCCGCACCGTGCTCAGCCAGTGAGCGCACAGGCCATCCCTATATAGGATCCGAACCCGCGGCGGGTGCGCTGCTGCGCTCCCAGTGCCGCACTCTCCCGAGTGCGCCACGGGGCGGCCCTTGTTCCTATTTTTAAAAAATATTTGCTCTTGGGTAGACCCCCATGGTGCACTCGGGAGAGTGTGGCGCTGGGAGCATAGCAGCGCTCCCACCGTGGGTTCGGATCCTATACAGGGATGGTCGATGCGCTCACTGTAGGAAAATGTATTAACCCATAATGAAGTATGGGCCGATAATGTTAGATTAAATGAGAATAGAGCAAGAAACTGGACCTATGAAAAAAAAAAAAAAAAAAAAAAAAAAATTTGCTCTCTGAGTTCTGAGCCACCATATGAGAAATCTGACTACCCTGAAGCCCTAGCCACGGGGAGAGGCTGTCTGTTCACTGCTGAGTACTCTCGCCTCAGCCAAGTGCCACACACACAAGTAAAGAAGCCCCCAGCCATTCGATCACCCCCAGTTGTTTGAGACTTACTATCCGAGGTCCCAGGCATAGTGGGGCAGGGACAAGACAGCTAAGCTGGGCTCTGTTGAAATTCCTGATCCCCAGAATCCATGGGTTCAATACAGTGGTGCTTATTTCATGCTATTATGTTGGGGTGCTTTGTTATGTGGCAGTAGATAACTGGAATATTGATTATATAAAATTATTCTTTAAATATCTTAAACCTCTGTACACCATGGTGACAACTGAATTGTCATTGTAAATGATGAAATGTGAAAAATATTTGTGTCATTTCTGATGAAGTATCTCTAAAATATAAAAAGATAAGCATTAAAAAACTAAGCAAACCATATGTTTTTCATTAATGAAGAAATTTAAATGGCCAAAAATTTTAAAAAGAGGAAGAAACATTCAAAATCACGGATAGTTTACAAACAAGGGAACTGTAACTGGTGGTGTAAGTGCCTTCCTCACGGTCACACTGCTACTTGGGGACAGAGCCAGTGCTGGGCCTTTGTCCTTCTACTTCCAAGTTGAGTGCTTAAGGGTCTTGAACTATGGAAACATACAAATATATAGTTGATACATTTCTTGTTAAGCTTGAGGTTTAAATATGCATAATAGTAAAAGGAAGCATTTGTTGAATGTCAGGAAATATTCCAAGGGCCTTACAGGTGTAATCTCATTTAACACAGTTAACTTTCTATTATTAACCTCATTTTACGGTGGAGGAAACTGAGGCACTGGGAGAAGAAGATCGATGCTCAAAGTCAGATGCCTCACAAGTCCTGGAGTTGGCGTTGAGCCCAGCCCTTGGGGCCTGTGCCCATAACCACTGCCCTTCCTGTCTGAATAACGGTCCGGCCTGACACCTTCTCCTCAGTGTCGGGCAGAGGAAGATTTCTGCGATTGTGCGCACAGTTGGAGATGCTCACACGCTGCAGTGAGCTGTGAAATCCACACACGCTGCGTTTTGCTTGGTGCTGTCATGTGAGGGGAAAGCAAGACTGTCCCTCGCACAGTTAGTTATAGGATCATGAAGAGATTGGGTGATACATCTACGGTCACAGCGTGGTGGCCACTGGGCAGAGACTGCAGGAACTTCTAGACCTGGGCCATGGGACTTCCTGCTACATCTCCCTGCCACAAGATATCTCTGCTCACTTTTAGATATTCCAAAAGAAAATAAAATTTTTAAAAAAGCCGTGAAGGGTTAAGCAATGTAATGGATGACTGTCATCCTTACTGCTAGTGCTACTGCACTAAATAATAACTGCTGAGGATGGAAATATTAGAAGCAAGAACAACATGGAGGTTCTGTGGGAAACCAGTATTTTCCCAGAAAATATATTTCCAGAGGCCTCAGCCTGCTCAGGACCCTTCTGGATGAAGTTCGGGGTTCTGGGAGCAGGTGATTTTTGGAGCACTTTCAATAGAAAGGCTGAAGGATGGTGAAGCCCCCTCTCCTGGTTGATTCTAATAGACACATAGGGTATGTTTTGATGATTTCCAAGGGCCAAGGATCACAGAATGCAGGGACAAGCTGCCAGAGCATTCAGGACTGTCCAGAGTTGGTATGGCTGTCAAGATGCAAGGAGGACAATCCACTCTTGGGGCACTTAGGACGGGCAGAAATTGTCCTTGTGTGGACAGGGCAGTGGTGACACATGTTTGAATCATACCTGGAGATGCTGGTACTGCTGCACCCCCCTGAATTTGAATTGAGGCCTGACTCTGGAAGTGTGGCTGCTGTTCATAGAGAAATGTTGAGTTAGGTCTGGCCTTTATAAGCTTTTACTCCTTATAACAGCATACAGCAGACGTTATATTCCTCGAAGAACAATTGAGTAACATTGGCTTGAAAACATCATAATCAACTTGCCGGCCAGTATTTCCAGTTCTGCTCTTTAAGCCAAGATGACTGAAGTCCATTTTAACCTTCAGAGCTACAGAGTTTGGAAAAACCAAAAACAGCAAACAGAATGAGGAGTGTGCTGACTGGGTACTGTCAATGCCACATCCTGCTCACATGTCAATCCCCTGGAGAAAAGGTGTCGCAGGCAGATCACAGGAGCAATCCCCTCTTGGTTCTGCTGTCTTTGGCGAGGGGCTTTTTCACGAGCCCTGATACAAACAGGCAGGCAGGCACAAGGTGGAAGTTAAATGGAGGCAAATTGTCGGTGTCTTGACATCAAATATATCTTTTGACTTGTTTCAGCAGTTTTTTTTAGCAACCGTAAATCTTCCCACGGGCTTATTAGGAGGCACAGAGAGGCTGAGAGGAAGCGATTTGTCCAAAAGCCTTAGAGGAACACACGGGCTGGGGCCTGGCAGGTCCCCACCATCGTTTTTTCTGTAGCCGGGTCAGCCCTATGCAAATTCTCAGGAAGCTAAGACTCACCTCCCTGTCTTTTTTTCTTGTCACTAATCTCATTCAGTTCCTTCCCATAGGATGTCCTATTCCTCACTCCTTTTCTATCTTCCTCATACTCACACCCGAATTAAATGATCCATGTTTTATTCCCCCAAAGCTCTGATCCTATAGATTCCACCGAATTAATGTGGGGGAGCAGTTCAAGTCAATGAGTGCTGCATGTTCATGGTCAGGGTATGCGCTGGCTGCCAGGAGACCTCATTCTTTTATTTGTTGGGTCACCTTGGGTTGGTAACTTCACAGCTCTGGGACTGTTTCTGAATCTGTAAAATGGGTTGTACGCTATTTTCCAGAGCCCTCCTTTTCACAGAGCTCCCTCAGTTGTTGGGGAAAGCCTGGGAGGGAGCCTGAGGATAAAGGCTCCCCTCAACCTCTTCCCATCCTGTTCCCCCTGCCCACTCCACCTCCCCCACCCCTGCCCACCTCATCGGAGCAGCCCTGTTTCTACCTGTTTTATTATTGAGATGTTGGCATCACCCAGGACTCATCCATGGGCTTTGCTGGTGTTAGATTCATCGCTTTGGCATCCAGTGGGAATCTAGATCTTCCTTCTGATTTATGTTCAGTCCAAGGGAGGCTGGCGTTCCTTTGGCCTCCTACGTCTCTTGGGCTCTGGTATTCTCATGCACTACTCTGCCACACCAAGTTGACCCTGATAGGAAACAGCCCCTTTGGTTTCTACAGCAATAACAAATTCCTGTGCAGCCCACACCCACAAGCTTAATAGCATTTTCAGGGGCGGTTCCCAGGAGAGGGGCGAATCCTGCCACTCACAGTTCTTTGCCATCTTGCCAGCTCTCTCTCTCCTTCTGAACTAACCCTGCTCCTCATCCCATCCCTGCAGGATTCCCTGGCAGGTCCAAATTCTCCTCCCTCAGCTATAAAGAGCAGCCTCTCTCTGCCTCGAAAAGCTTGCTGTCGGGCCTACGAGAGGCTTACCTTCCACCTGAGGCACACATCAAAGGAATTTTTCCAACAAAGGCAATTCTCTCCTTAAGAAAGAGTCTCGTGCTGTTATTTAGGTTGTCAAATTTTCTTTCTTTGCATATGATTAACATTTAATTCGTCAAAAGGGTTTCACGGCCAAACATAGTTTGAAAATCATTGCACGTTACTAAGTTTTCTTGTGACTCTAACATGCTATGAATTTTATTCCTGCATTATCAGTAATCCTTCCAGATAAATTGCTGCTTTCATCCAACGAAAATATTCACTAGTATTGATATCTTTTTAATTCTAAAGTATCTCACACTGAACTATGAACCAGTGGTTTTCAAACTGATGGTAGCATTTTTAGAGAAAAGAGACAGAATAAAATAGAACAGAAAAATATCAGAGTGCATCAATTGTGTAAGAATAAGTGTAAATATTTTTTTCATGAAATTTTTGTTTCAGTTTGTGTGCGTGTGTGTGTGGGGGGGGGGTGAGGGTCTCTTGGGTTGCATTGTGAAATAATTCCTTGCTGTAAATCACAGTTAAAAAGTTTGAAAACCACCACATAGACAATGTCATAATAAACACCTGAACATTCCAAACTCAGTTCTATCCCACCCAGTTTCACCCAGCTCGATACCACTCAATTCTATAACATCATGCTGTGCCACTTTAGGTTATTTTTTACTTTGTTTTTAAATTAAAACTTTGCAGACAGAATTGGAGCTGAGGCACTGGGTACCCATCCTCAATTCCATTCCCTTGCTTGCTACTCAGAGCACAATTCATTGTTTGGGGTCTGTCATTCCTATGAAGGTTTCTATGCTATTACTACATAAAGCATATGGAATTGTTTTGTGTGCTTTATGCTATTATCCATATTAAATGGCTGCAAAAAATATCATTCTGGAACAAATTTCTTTCGACAATGTGATTTTGAGATTTCCTTTGCTGATATGTCTGGCCCAGTTCAGTAATTTTCATTGCTGTATAAATATACTGAAAGTCATTTACTCATTTTATTCTTTAGGAACATTGTATATCATCTTACCCACATGTGACAAAAAAGTTATGAAATTGTTTTATATGTCGGAAAAGAGGACTTGATTAAAAAGCCATGCCATAGTCATGTTTACCATGTTGATTTTTCTAAATTAATATAATTAGATCCCTATCTCATCACTTAAAGAAATAAATTACAGGGTGATTTAAACACTATGTGTGGAAAACAAAATGTTAAAAATAAAATGCAAAAAAATGTTTTTATGATATTGGAATTAGAGAGGATCTCTTAAATAAGTTAAAAGAAAGCACAAAATAAAGGAAAAGATTGAAACTTTCTACTGTGTTAACACTTAATGCTTCTCTTTATTGACAGATACCATTTGTCAATAAAAAAGTTAAGATACAATTCACATTTTTTTGGAGAAGATATTTGTGATTACAAAATCTACAAAGAATGATAGTATTTAAAATAAAATCATTATATCCAGAAAGCTTCTTTTCTGCCTGGCCAAAGGCCCACGCTTAAGTACAGTTTTCTTGCTCATCTCTTACTCCCTGGATGGCTAAACCTGCTTTATGCTTTGGCTGGTGTTGTTTCTTCTTTTCAAAATGATCAAGTCTCACTTACCCTTCTGTTTGGAAATTTTGCTTAATCTTTAAGGGCCTGATTAACCACGGCTTTTCCAGTTTCATATATGTGACTTTGAAGACTTCCTTCCCTGATGCTTTACAGGGGCTTGTTTAATTTTTTCTTTTTAAATTTACCAGTTAGCTTTTTAAAACAAATTCACGTTTGTATCAAGGCTGAACATACGTTTGGAGAACAATATCTAATAACCTTACAGCTTGTAGCGGGTTAAGTAGTGCCCTCCAAAAATTCAAGTCCACTTTGAACCTCAGAACATGACCTTATTTGCATAGTCTTTGCAGATGTAATTAGTTTAGGATCAAAATGAGATCAAACTGGATGAGGTGGGCCCTAAATCCAAAGACTGGTGTCCTTGGTCCTTATTCGAAGAGGAAAGGACACACAGAGACACAGAATGGGGTGATGTGAAGATGGAGGCTGAGATTGGGGTGATGCAATTATGCAAGACAAGGAAAGCCAAGGGTTGCCAGGAACCACCAGAAGCTAGGACGAGTCGAGAAAGGGTTCTTCCCCAGAGCCGTTGAAGAGAGCACGGCCCTGTGGACACCTTGATTTTGGACTTCCAGACTTCCAAAACTGCAAGAGAACAAATTACTGTTGTTCTAATACACAGTTTGTAGCAATTTGTTACAGTAGGTAATTTGTTACAAACTAACACACAGCTACAGGTTAGGGAGGCCATTATATGTCAAAGTACCTGCCAGTGACCTGAAACTCATCTTCATTTCATTTGTTACCGAGGCTTGTGCCATATACCTTGATTAAAACCAGCCCAACCAGGCTAGCCACAGCAGAGTGCACCAGGGATCAGGGCATAGCTAAAGACAATGGGTAGGGCATGGGGGGGTGCAACCACCTCTGAAGTGACTCGAACCCCACTTTGCCCAATAGGGGTACTCTATGTTGGAAAGTGGCAGTCCAGGGCAATCTGATCTTATTTCTTTGAATGTCTAAATACTAGGTAAACCCTGAAGAGGTTAGTCACCTTAGGCTTTGATCACTATTCTAATAGTGCTGCATAACCTTGTCAGTTCTTCATGCTGCCAATGCATGTATCAAACCCAAACACTCTGGAACAAAAATGCTCAGTGATAAGTTGCGCTATAGTGTGTCCCCCTGTCACTCCACTTTCCCATAGGTCCTAATAATGTAACTCCACCATTGGTGGACATTTTTGTTCATATTTCTTTAAATTTCCAATAAATACAAAGAATACTTTTTAATGAAATCTTTAAATCATTTATTCTCAAAGGCTATATTCCCATCACATATCAGCTCCTCTGAAAAGCACTCTGAATCTCCTAGGCAGTGTTAGTTTCTTCCTTATGTATCCCCTTGCAGTACAAAGCATACTGTGAAGACCATTTGAGTTTACATTTCTGTCGCCCCAATAGACTGTGAATCCCAATAACGTAGTGTTAGACACTCTTTTGTCTATGGACCATTATACCCCCATATATCTGTTGTCACACTGACCCTCTTGCAGTGGAACCACTTATTGACTAGCTTGCCTCTCTTGAAATGTGTGAGCAACTTGAGAAAAGAGGTTCTGTTTGGTTCATTTTCATATCTCCAGTATTCAGTGTAATGTCTTATATACATACAATAGATGTTCAATAAATCGTATTCAATAAGTTATGGCAGAGCTGAGTGGTAAAATTGAACTTTGCCAGTCGGTGTCGCTGTGATAACAAATGTTACCGTTATGGAACCACCTACTTTGCTAAGTACCTAAATCATCACATTTAATCCTTCCAAAACGCCATCCTACAGCTAAAGAAATCGGGACTCAGAGAAGTCATGTTGCCTGCTCAAGCTCACTCAGCTAGTCTGTTGGGAAGCGGGATTCATCTCTTTTGTAATCTCTGTGGTGTTAATCTATATCACGGGCTGTTTTCTGGTCTGAAAAATCTTAACTTTCAAAAATCAAGCTTTGCTAAGTACCTAAATCATCACATTTAATCCTTCCAAAACGCCATCCTACAGCTAAAGAGATCGGGACTCAGAGAAGTCATGTTGCCTGCTCAAGCTCACTCAGCTAGTCTGTTGGGAAGCGGGATTCATCTCTGTTGTAATCTCTGTGGTGTTAATCTATATCACGGGCTGTTTTCTGGTCTGAAAAATCTTAACTTTCAAAAATCAAGTGACATTAACATATGAAATTACTATCATGATCTACTAAATCACTCACCCAAATTTTAGATTTGTATCTTCGGTTTACTATATAACAGTGGTTCACAAGTAGGGGTGATTTTGTTTCCAATGTTTAGAAACATTTTTTGGTGGTCACAACTGAGGGGTGTGGGGGGGGAATGCTATTGGCCTGTATCTGGTAGAAGTCAGGGATGCTGCTAAATATACTACAATGCACAGGACAGCTCTTTACCACAAACAATTACCCATCCCAAAATAGCAATAGTCCTGAGGACGAGAAATCTTACTATGTGAGGATAGAATGACAACCTGTACTTTAAAATAATTTACTATCTTGGCAAACATATTTTCCTATTCCAATAGAGAATGAGTATAATTATCCTCATG
>NW_007731155.1:74828-78464 GCF_000696425.1 Galeopterus variegatus | reverse complement strand
CACAGGACAGCTCTTTACCACAAACAATTACCCATCCCAAAATAGCAATAGTCCTGAGGACGAGAAATCTTACTATGTGAGGATAGAATGACAACCTGTACTTTAAAATAACTTACTATCTTGGCAAACATATTTTCCTATTCCAATAGAGAATGAGTATAATTATCCTCATGTTATGAAAGGAGAAGACCAAGAACAGAAACGGCGATTTGTTTAAGACAGAGGAGGGAATCTGCAACGGAGCCCTAATGGTCCTGAGGATGGCCCGCACCTGCTCCTCCGGCTTTGCAATCCCAGTTATGGAACGGTGGCTTTTCTGGGATAGAGATCTTTGTATATTAGTCTGAAATCCAAATACAGGAAGCAGAAAAAGTGAGAAAAGTGGTTAAGGTCAGTGACTTACGAATGAGTGGTGTATAGAGAAGGCCCCTCATTTTCTGGATAAAGGCAGCACTACTTATAATGGAATCACAGAAAATTCAAATTGAGTGGGTCCTCAGAGACCATTTAGCCACCCGCAACCCTCAATTGTACAACGGTAGGGACTGAGACTTCAGAAGTGGAACTATGTGCTCGATGTCACACAGCGAGTGCATCTGGATGGAGCTTAGGTCCCCTGACTCTTAGTTCAGTGCCTTTTTCTCTACCCTGTGTTGCCATTCTCCTGCAGTAAGCTAATGGGAGACAGAGATCCTGTAATTCCCGGGAAATCCTCAGGTTTTCCTTCTATAAACCTGGGATGACACTCTTACAGTACAATGGAGAATAACTGTGCTCAAAACAAGAATGCCGGATTTAGACATCAAGAGTATTAGGCACTCAATCAGAATGGGATGGCCTCTGGGCCTGTGACTCAGTTAAAAATAGAAGTAGGTGCTTCAACAGAAATCTTTGCTGCATTATGAGCTGACAGAAAGAAAGAGGTCCTGATCCTAACAAAGCGGTGTGGGGGGATTAATAGAAATGAGTTCAGTTGCAGCTAAGGTGTTGGCACAGCTCACGATCCTAGTCACGTTCCGTCTTGCCCAGGAAGCCGAAGTGACAGATCCTGAGATAGCTGTGGATTTTGCCAAGATTTATGACCTAATTGGAAATGCCAGTAGGAGTGAATAGATAAGAGCATGACCACCCTGAGACCACCCGCCCATGGGAAGTGTGTTGTGGGGACAGACTCCCCAGGATGAAGGGAATTGGCTCTTTCCAAATCAGGTGATATGATCAAAAGTTAATTCTCCAAAACTCAATTTTTTTTTTTTTTTTTTTTTGTCTTTTTGTCTTTTTTCGTGACCGGCAACAGATCGCAACCCTCAGTGTCGCACCCGTACCAGACCGGGACTGGCCACGGGATCACAACCCTCGATGTTGCCCCCGCTCCTCACTCAGCCAGTGAGTGGCCGGTCTGTATGTGGGATCCGAACCCTCGGTGGGAGCGCCGCCGCGCTCCCAAGCAGCGCCGCCGCGCTCCCAAGCAGCGCACTGTAGCAGTGCACCACCAGGCCGGCCCCAAAACTCAATTTGTCAAAATTTAATTCATCACATGATGAACTCATTGAACTTATATTTATCAATTGTAGTTTTACAGTTTAGAAGCCTTAATGCAACTGTTCTAATTGTTTTGGTAGAAATGTTTGTTTTTGGTTACTAATTACATAATAAGATTTTCTAATTATAAACTAATCTAAAGTTGTTCTGTTACCTGAGAGACTGGGAAGCAAATTCTAAAATTCTGAAAGATTGGTCAAAGAGAAATCACTATAAACCATTTTCCATATAAAATCCTATTTTTCTGTAATTCAAACTTCTGTATTTCAAATGTGATAAGATCTGTTACTTCTAGTTTCTTTCTAATGCTTTTAAATAATTTTTTCTATATATAAAAGCTTTCCAGAATTTTATGTATTCTTTTGCTAATCCCTCAAATCAGCATTGTATATATTTCTATCAATTAAGTTTCTAAAGATAAACTAAATGAAAAAATGCTAAAGAAATCAGGATTAAATGAAACATGTTATTAAAAAGTTGAAATTTTTATTTTTAAGAGGAACGATTTGGTTGTATTGACTTGTTAGTGGTTTGCAGAGAAATTGAACGTAAAATATTAAAGCCATTCAAATCAGGGGGAAGGGAATGAAAATTCTCAAGGAAAATCTACTGTGGTGGATTGTTTGCTTGTACCTAATATTTTACATCTGTTAACTATTAATATGAAATTGTGACAGAAGATTAAATATTCTAAAAAATGCTAAAGTATGGAGAAATAACAACAGAAAGACATTAAAAGGGATTTCGAAATTAATTTTAAAAAATCAGTATTAATTGAAAAATGTGCATATAAAATGCAGACATTTTGATTACAGATGATAAAACATTTAACATTTAAAAAATTATATTTCATCATCAGTAATAAAAATGGAACATTCTAAAGCTGTTAGTCATTGTCAAAGTGATCAAGAGCATTTTTGATAATAAGGGACTGTGGTAAATTTAGCAAATGGTTTGGTCAACTGACTTCATCAAATTGGTGAATCAGGGAATTGAATTTCAGTGTGCTGTCTTTTCACGAGTGGAGTACAAGCTGGGTGCACACAGAAATGGGTGTTTGCAGTTGTGGAGACAGAAAATGGAAGCTGAGCCCCAGGGGTCTCGAATTTCTCCATGCTATAGGAAAGGCATGCCATCTGCTGTAAGAGAGGGCAGATCAGTCGGTCCAGGGCCCACGAAGCTGGGAAACGTCTAGAGGATTATTGCAGAGCATGGGTCAAGCAGCTGGCCAGGGCCACTTGGTGACATGGCTCAGTAGTTAGGAGGGGTCCAGCTGAGATCTATGGAAACAAAGCCATGGTGATGACGATGCTTACCAGCCCTCTCTGCTGGCCCTCTTCACTTACCTTAGGTTTCTGCCCAGTTGTCTTCCTGAGCTGTGTCAGATAGCATCCTTCATCTCTTCCCACAGCCTCATCCAGCCTGGATTTTTTCTCCCTACAGTACTGTTAACTGTTGCTTGTTTGTTTTCTGCTTATTTCTTTGTCTGTCTCCCTACACTAGAATGTAAGCTGCACGAAGTCAGGACTGTGTTTTCCTCACTGATGTACTCCCAGTGCCTAGAAGAGCACAGGGCACCGAGAACGTGTTCAGTAAATACTTGTGGAGTGAATGAACAAAACGAGTGAATTACATGAACGCTCCATGATAAGGCCCTGGACTAGCTCATTTCACTTTCTCCTGTTTTCTTCTACCAGTATGGCCCTGGTCTCTAGCCATTGCTCACCCCCAAAACCCTGCTATTTCTCACCTGCTCTGTAGTTTTTTTTTTTTTTTTAAATTTACTGCTCCTGTCTAGAATCTCCTCTCCTGTCTTGCCCAGACTGTGGACTCCTCTCATCCCTGGATCCACCTCGGAGTCTCTTCCCTGTCTCCAGGAACAGTGACTCATGTGCTGTCTCTTGATGGTCCTTGCATGGATCACACTGGCACGTATCTCGTCACACATCTCTGTCCATGCCGTGCTATGTACTTCTTACATCAAAACTGTACCTTGATCATCTTTATATTCCCAGCAACTGTCACAGGGGCTTAGTAAACATTTGTTGAGTAAATGAGTCTATGACTGAGAGACAGATTGAATTTATTTGCCCA
>NW_007731155.1:73308-74019 GCF_000696425.1 Galeopterus variegatus | reverse complement strand
AGTAAACATTTGTTGAGTAAATGAGTCTATGACTGAGAGACAGATTGAATTTATTTGCCCACTGAGGTCCTGAGAAACAGATACTCAGGGTCCCAAACATCGGCAGGCCAGCCAGGCCCCAGGGACAACAGGTTACACAGAAGAGGGCACATCATAACCTCCTGGGACTTACCCTCCTGAGCTGAGCCGTGCTGAAGCACACGTGAGCCATGCATTCTCCTGTACCACGCCTAAGCCAGACACGAGAAAAATGCCTTGGGAGCATTTCCTGGGGCTCTACTCTCATCCTGCCCCTCAAGGGCCGTAGGAGAAACCCAAAGGGAAGCAAAAGACTGAATTCAGCCACCATGTCATGATTCCATCTCTGGGCTCCACCTGAATCCTAATAATGGGGTGGGGTGCATTCCCAAGAAGGAGAGGAGGACAGGCATATGACGCCATCAAAACAGGGAAGCCATTCAGAGATGGCACTGCACTGAATGTGGCAGAGGAAGACTGTAATGTCTTTATTCTTAAATTCACCAACTACGCGAGTACCTGGAAACAAGTGGCTCCTTGGCCCTGATTGGCTGTCTTCCACAGGGAAGGTGAGAACAAGAGGGAGGTAAGGCCTCGAGCTCCTCCTAAAGCCTAGCTGCTGCTGCTGTCACTGCCGACCACGGTGATCTGCTCCCAGGCAGGGGCAGTGACACACAAGCAGACTGAGACATA